>NC_081203.1:34997877-35297877 GCF_902713425.1 Acipenser ruthenus | reverse complement strand
TGTGTGGGTAGTCGAGGGAAGGGAAATAAACGTTTATAAAAAAATGAGTGGGTGACAGTAGGGCAGTGTACCAAAATACTGTAATACGATTTTCTATAGTGATTAGTTTACTTGTTTGGCATAGCATACATTTTATTTATTAGTAGTTAACATATGATAAGGTTTGTACTTTGTACTTTTGGCGCAGTGCAGATTATCACATAAATCACACAAATTAATCTCAAACACATTTCACTAATTATTCTCATTAGCAATTGTCATGAGATGCAGAATTGCCTTCTTTCAGTCGCCACATCCTGTGTTTGTACCCACATCAATGCTCCCCCCTGCAACAACACTGATGCTGTTTTTCTGTCCCCACGACTGCCATTCAATCTGGATACAAACACACTGAAAGTTATCGTTATTTACTGACAGTAAACCCTTTAGACAGCTGTCATCAGACATCAAGATGTTTACTGACTGTTGGTTTAAATCATCAGTCCCTCCCGATGTGATTCTTTCACTTTGGGTAAGTCAGTTTTGCTGCATTTTGCAGCCACTTATTGGAGGTCCCACTGAAATAATGAATCAGAAGGCTAATTGAATTACCACATATTGGAGGTCCCATCGAGATACCTAAGTGAAAGTCTTCTGCCTAAACTGCTATAAAGCTCTTCCTTTTTCTGATTCTTCCATCTAGGTATAATACGTGTTCCTTGTGAAGTGCATGCCTACCTACAATGTAGTCACTGTGGCGTTACAGTACAAAGTACATACAATTCATTGCAAAAAACTACATTAAGTTTGCAACACAAACCCACACATCAAGTGAAATTTAGGTTATGTTTTTACACTACAGCAATCTTAACTGAGACATAGGTACTGCATAGGCGTTGTTTTCATTTGTATGCTGATGATACACAAATCTATGCATCATTTCCTATGCAGGCAGACATGGCAATAAATACACTTACAGAGTGTTTAACTGAGATTCAATCATGCATGGCTACAAACTGGTTGAAAATAAACCCAGACAAGGTTTTGTTCATTGGTTCTAAAACGGGTTTAACGAAATGTAATCCAATCAATATTAATTCCGATTTACCTTCCACTAGAACGAAGAACCTGGGTGTTACTCTGGACCCTGAGCTTTCTTTTGATTTGATTCAGAGATGTTGATGCATGCATGTATAGCTCCACTTCTTCATTATCGCAGCTCTTTGTTTGCTGGTATACCTGCCACTAAACTCGGAAGGCTTCAGCTTGTTCAGAACGCAGCTGCCAGTCTGCTTTCTCACACTTGTCCTTCTCAACACATTACTCCAGTGTGCAGGTCTTTACATTGGTCACCAGTGATCTACCAAATTGATTTTAGAGTTGCTGTAATAACTTATAAAGCCTTTCATGGATTAGGACCATCCTATCTTCAAGAACTACTAACTCTGTATGCGCCTAGTCGTTCTTTAAGATCAGATAATGCAGAACTGAATTTCAAAATTTCAGTCTAGCCAAGTTTGATTTCTCGCAGTTCTCATGCCAGTGTATAGGTAAATGTAACAGAGTGATTTTCATTTGGGAGGTTTCTGAATGAGGGACTTCAAAGCAGAGTTCAGAACCTTGGTAAAAGTTTGTGAGGTGTTGACACACACAGAGCAATCCATTAGAAAACAGTTTGCACCCTCTGCAGTTCTCACTGTTAACATGCTCACTTCATGGTTTCGTTCCCAGTGTAACCTGAAGACTGAATTACAAAACCTAAAGAGACGTGATGAGGTTCGGCTTGCACAACACAGGGGGGTTCTCTTTCTTGAAAGCAATAAAGAAGTCGATGAGTAACCATTGGGGGTCAGTGGTTACCCATTGGCATGGGAAGATTGTGGAAGTCTGGAGTCAATTTGTCATCAGTGTCATGGTCGGCTGCAGTTCAGAGGCTGTTTTATTTGTGTCCTCTATGGAGCACAAAAAAGAAAATCTTTAGTAGGCCTGTGAGGTACTGTAGTATGGTCTGATAGGCAGAGTGCAAGACAAATAGCCACACTGTATGGGGTTATAATATTCAGCTTGAATATTGACTGACTCGTAGCCACTGACTCTTTTTGCCACCACCCCCGCCCCCCCCTCAAAATCTTTGTAATGTAACTATGCTAATTTCTAGATCTTTAGCACCAGCTACTGGGTTCAGTATCTCCCAGTTGCCAGGATATTTTTGTAATGAAACTGTGCTAATTTCTAGATCTTTAGCACCAGCTACTAGGTTCAGTAACTCCTAGTTGCCAGGTTATTTTTGTAATGGAACTGTGCTAATTTCTAGATCTTCAGCACCAGCTACTGGGTTCAGTATCTCCCAGTTGCCAGGATGGCGGAGCTGTGTGGACTTGGATGTGTCCAGTGTAATGTGGATTCACTAAATAATACCGACTCTGTGACATGTGTTATAGAATTGAACTGTGGAACCAGGCTATGTATGGTCTGAGCAATTTGAAGACGTCAACATTTAGAGACATTTTCAAACCAGCCTGCCCATCTTACATGTTCTACAGTATACAGTGCTATGGTAAAAAGTGTAGCAACAGTCAAGTAAAACACAGGTACAGAAGTATAATGCATTATTCCATACTTTTGGCTTGGTCTTGGATGCTTGACGTAATTCTAGGACCAAGGCTCAGCCCACTAAGCTAAAACTATTGGCTACTGAATACCATATAGTCAAAGCTGACCTTTCACTAAAAACTGTTCTGCAAGCCTTACCCCATCTCCCCACCGCATCCTTTGCAACTGTATCTCCCTTGGTGGTCCTCCATCACCCGGCCTTGGCTGACCCCTGACCCATGTCGGAGGTCACACCTCAATTGAAGGCGGCTCCTGCTGGACCAGGCAAGATCCTGGGCTGAACAGTCTAATCATCCCGCACTACATTACAAACTACATCTAGCCATGCTGTGCCTCGATCTTTGAATCTGCATATGTATTCATGCTATTGGTTTGTTGTGTGTTTTGCAGATCTGGATGACCCCTCTGTGACAGTGCACCAGAGTATCGGGGAGGCGAAGGAGCAGTTTTACTACGAGCGGACCGTGTTCCTGCGATGCGTGGCCAACTCCAACCCCCCAGTGCGGTACAGCTGGCGCCGTGGCCGGGACGTCCTGTCCCAGGGCTCTGACAAGGGAGTGGAGATCTATGAACCCTTCTTCACCCAGGTATTACAGTCCTGGGTTTACACAAGGGGTTGTTACCTACAGCACATTGATCCCAACAAAATACTGCATCTAAATATAACCATTCAAGTGGGTCCCTCCATGGCTTTCTATGCACTGCTCAAGATATGTGGGTTTACTAGAGTCCCTTATAAAAGTCCCCCGCTGTATTTTTGCAGTTTTACAATGCAAAAATGCATTTACCATTGTTTCCCCTGGTTTGCCATGTTTATTAATATGCTTTGCCATACCTCATTATTCAAAATTTTAAATGAGTACACTGCATTTCCCAATAGTCACTGTTAAACCAGATCGCCTACAAAGAGTCTGCTGTTCACTTTGATACTGTAACATTCCTGCTAAATCCTAGAGATAGCCGATGAATGTTGGTCTTCATGTCTTTAAAAGATAGACAAAAGAAATCTGTCCAGCTTCTTAGATGATATATACATTTACATACAGTCACTTTTTCACTGTAAGGGCTCAAACTACAAAACAAATACAAAACCCCAAATACTGAGTCCAGCATCTCTTCACATTCTCCTCCAGTGAAAGCCCCCTGCTGTTTGAATAGACTGAAGAGACTAAGGGCAGAATGGGTTTCGCTGTGATGTAAAAACAGCAGGATAAAGACTATTTCTGAGAGAGAGAGAGAGAGAGAGAGAGAGAGAGAGAGAGAGAGAGAGTGTGGTGTGAACTGGAGCCCATAAATCCTCGACTAATCAAATTACATTTGAATAATAAAGTGTAATTTGATAAATGGCAGTGTCTAAAGTTCATCACAATACAAAGTGTGCAATGTCCCCATTTTTCATAAAGTATAAAGTATAAATTAAAGATGTCGCGCTTGACTTACTGCCATAGAATAGTTATATATGTTTTTTCTGTTTGCTCAGTTCTGTGTTGGCACAGATCACTTCAATCTTTCTTCACTGTGATGCACCATGACACTGAAAAGCAGTATCCCCCTTTGTTGCAGACAGAAGTCTCTTTTATATCTGTTAAGTGGTGACTCTTCTGCATAAGGTTTCAAGTTCAGATCTGGTCTTGAACGCTTGCTCCCAGCAAAATGCCAATTGTTGGAATTGCCCCGATGCAGATAAGGTATTCAGAAAAGAATGCCTCTGAGACAGACATCGACATTTAGAGACAACCCATACAGAATGGGTGAAGCTTCACTTTCACATCAAGCTGAGCTATTGATGAGTGTCATTTTAACAGCATTGCTAATGTAGGATGTGTGAAATTAAGCAAAGCGATGGTTCTAGCAGGGAACTCACTTTTTAACCTTAGATCAAATCACAGAAACATCAAGAATATTTAGGCACTTCCAATACCAGACTAAATTGTCAATCGAATAGTTTGTTTCTTATTTGTCCCTCGGTAAATAATACGTCCAGTGATTGGCAAGAAAAGGATTTATATCTTACCTCAATACATTACGTCCTCGCTGTGCACCAGATTTCGCTTCTCCTCCTTTCTTTGGCTTCGTCTAACAGGGGTGGGAAGCTATCCTGCCCACCTGCCATTAGCTTCCCTACGGCCAGCTTCTCCATTTATCTGCAAGGTAATATATGGGCAGTGAAAACCTGGAACTGCAAAGCCAGAGGCCAAAGAATGTAAGATATGTATTTTGGTAGTAGTGTTGCCTAGTCTTTTTTAATGAATAATCTGTCACATGGGTTCCCTGACAGAATTGCAGCTGAACTCATAGTGGACCTGTCCCATTGGGATTGATTTTTGGCCCAGCCAGGAATACCCATACCCTCCAAAAATGAAAAAATGAAAAAACACAAATGTGCATGTGGTGTTGTTGTTGTTTTTCTTTGCAGGGTGAAACCAAAATCTTAAAGCTGAAGAATCTTCGACCTCAGGATTACGCAAACTACAGCTGCATTGCTTCGGTCCGAAACGTGTGCAGCATCCCTGACAAGATGGTCGTGTTCAGGCTTTCAAACAAAACAGGTAAACCTCTCCGGCCAGCGCGGGGTAGCAGCGGATACAAAGACAATTCCAGTTGCTTTGCTTCACTGTGCCAGCTTTCCACATTCTACAATACTGCCATTGTGAGCACAGCGGGACCCTGAAACTCATCACAAGAATACAGCAAGTTACTGAATCCGCCAGAAATGATGGTTTTGTGTGCCCATGAATTTGAGATATTGTACTTCTGTTTGTTTCAGCAGGCAAAGTGCTTTGCGACTGTGGGTAGGACTTTAGCATACTACAGTAACACGAGAAGTAGAAATGAGGTGCTCTGTATTGATATCAAACCAGTTGTAATTGCATTGTAAAGTAACTGTTTCTCCTGTAAACATGAGGCTTTCATTCAAACTCCAAACTGAACCCAAGACAGAGGTAAGCAGTTCTGCCCATATGGCTATGACCTGCAGTCACTCAGAAAGTCAGGTTACTGCTTATCTACCATGTAACCACTGCCTCCCACTCCATCCTAAGAGACTTTTTTTTTTATCCAAGTAACGTCTCAGTAAATGATCTGCAACTGTTGTTATTTATCAGGCATTGGGAAGCTCTCATGCAGCTTTAGTGGAGACATGATCTTTGTGAGACGCATGAGGAGGGAGAGCATGTGTGTAATTCTTTCTGCGTCTCGTTTGACCATTGTTGAGACTAATGCTGGAAGCCCATAATGATGATGGAGAAAATCAGTCTGCCCATGCACCCTGCTGATTCCTGTGGCTTTGCCCTTTCCAGGCACAGCGGCTACCTCATTTGTATCCCAGCATGCACTGGAATAGACAATAACTTGCCTGATGACCGGCCTCTCCCTCCACCAATCAGCCCCGTGCACAGGCTATTTATATGCACTGCAGTGCATTTACTGGCCTATCAGCATGCTGATTAATGACAATACAGTTTTAACAGCACACAACAGGGGCCATTGGGTAAGGTTTTCTGGATTTATTTGAAAAGGTGTTTATATAGCGGAGACCTTTAAGCAAATCCACGCTGGATTTTATAACAGCCCTGTTTCTCTGCTGGTGTTGGGAAGCCTATTGTTGTAGACTCCAGTACTTCAGCTGTGGGAATCAATAAAATACCTGCCTTTTGTTTCCATATTCAATGGAATTACCAGTACAGTTATGCCCTATTCATTCTACCTGGTGGTGCATTATTCAGGAAGTGTGGATAGAGTTTTATTTGAAGATCTTTATAGTGAATAGTATGTCCTATTCCTAATTACAAACATTGGGGATGAAATTAAATTAGTCTAGATAGCAGCAATCCATATATATTTGGGTCACACTTTACATTAGGTGTCTCTAATTGCTGTGTAGGTACATGTGTACTTACACATAATTGCAATGTTATTATGCATAGTTACAATGTACTTAATATGTACATTTTTACATGATATAACCCTGGTGGTTTCAAAACCTACCTTTACAGTTTTAGTGTAATTCAAAACTCATCTTGGAGAACAGTCTTAGTACACACTCACAGTTGATTAAAACAAAATCCTGCTGAACACAGGGGGCTTAGGACTTGCTGGTGCTTCTGGATTTCACTGTCAACCCAAGCAGGTTTTAAACTCCTTAATCCTGTCTCTGGAGATGCAGTGTCTGTGCTCTCAACTCTGTTTTCTGGCAGCGATTCCAAGCCAGTTTAGCAATGATGTCTGTTAACCTGTTGACAGCTCGAGCTGAGAAATGATATAGCAAATTTCTGACGGCAAAACTCACAAAAAGGGTTTGTATTACCAGATGCGTCTTCTGAGCAATGCATGTTCGGAAACACTTTCCATGAAGTGTCTCTAATTACTGTGTATTCACATAGCAGTTACTTCATAAAAGCATGTGTACTTACACATCATTACAATGTTATTATGCATAGTTACAATGTACAACCCTAATCCTATCCCTAAAGCCTATCCCTATCCCTAACCCTAACCCTACTCTAACCCTAACTCTAAACCTAACCCTAACACTAACCATAACTCTAATCATATCCCAAAATCCTATCACTAACCCTAACTCTAACCCTAACTCTAAACCTAACCCTTTTCTGATACAATTGTGTACTTACATATACCATGCAAAATTATTTACATGTTCAGTACATTGTAACTATGCATAAGAACATTGTAATTGTGTGTAAGTACAGATGTATTTACTAAGTGACTGCTATGTGAATACACAGTAATTAGAGACACTTTATGGAAAGTGTTACCAAATGTTCTTAGTGCAGTTGTGACCTACTCCATCACCCTGCTTGCAAAACACCATTGGCAGTACTGTATTAAACACAGTGAATTACCCTGATGTAACCCGAGGAGAAACATCAACTAGCCACAATACAAAGTACTGTATGAGGTGGGTCTAACTGTATACCCAAGTCTCATGTCAGTACTGTGCTTTATAACTGAGACTCTAAAGTAATTTGAAGACAATGAAAAAATACTTTTACCATTGAATTTCTGAATTTGGATTAATCAGTGAATGTTGACGTCTGATGGAAAATGTGCATTCTGCATTTTAATTATTTTCCATTCCGTTGACTTTCAGCATCTCCTTCGATCAAGTTGCTGGTGGAAGACCCCATCGTAGTGAACCCAGGGGAGACGGTGACCCTGGTCTGTATAACGTCAGGAGGGGAGCCCGCTCCCACATTGACCTGGGTCAGAGGCACCGAGACCCTGCCTCAGAAAAGCGTGTTGAACGGGGGCACTTTAACCTTACCAGCGATTACCTCTGAAGATGCTGGGATTTACAGCTGTGTGGCGAACAACAACGTGGGCAACCCTGCTAAGAAATCCACCACCATCATCGTCAGAGGTAAATACAGGTTCAACCCAAGGGAAGACTGCCATGCTGTAGGAGCAATGCTTTCTTGATAGCTGTTACTATTGCAGGCTGGTTTCTAGTGTATCGAATCGAAACATTCATTGGGGAGGGTTTTCCAAGCATTTTATTCCAAACAAACAAACAAACAAACAAACAAAGCACCCTTTAAAATAAAACAATGGCAAATAAACAACTCGATTGTACTTAAAAGGACGTTTGTAACTTTATACACAGTAAAAACCTTGTTGTTTCCGTCCACGATTTGGCTCCACGCCACACACCACACACACACATTTCTTTCTTGTTTACTTCTTAATTCAGCGATAATTTGGAGCAACTGGATACTTTTTTTAAAACCAGAAATATGACGTTTTCATAATGTTCCTTTCTCTGAGAGCCGAGACCTTGTTTGGAATCCTCGGCCGGGCTCAGTTCTAAGGAAGTGCATGTGCACAGAAGTGGAATGAGCAGCACTTCCAAATATTCATTGGGTTCTTCTTTGTGATTGATGTACAGTAGACCAATGTTCACTCGCCACCAGCTCTCAATACATTTCGTCCCCCTGGCTAGAATCATTCAAGATCCTAGAGGGAGAGGTTGTTTAGTGCACAGCGTTGAAGAATAATGAGCATTGACAGGTGTGTAGTCCAGTGTGGCGCCGCATTCCAGAAAGCTAGTGTGTAACATAAGAGGGCAAGTCCAGGCTTATTCCCAGCACCCGAAAAGAAATCTCCCCAGCCGGGAGTTGCTTCTATAACATCCGGAAGGGGAATGGCTTTTGCACAGTAGCCTGTATCTGGAACAGGATGGGGGAGGCCATGCGGGGGTGTTACAAGCCGTGCTTTGGTTCAGACACTTTGCTTGATCCAGCCTTGTGGTAATTAAAGACACTGGACGGCTCAATTCAGTAATTAAGGATTTGGTTGGAACAAGGTCCTGGACTGGAATAGATTGAAAGAGCCATGCGCGAGTGCCATTGATCTGTGTTTTACTGTATGTCTCTTGACAACCAGGAACAAGAAAATAAATGCGAATAAAGACTCAGAGTTCACTCAGAGCAGATTCATGGCCAGGCTAATAGTGATCAATAGTGATTTACATCTGACAGCTTTTAAAATATGTTAGAAAAGGTCAGGTGGCATCAGTCAAGTTAAACACAATGTGACCTGCTTTCCTGAGAACCACACTCTGATGGAAAACATTTTTTGTTTTATAATGGAGCAGATATCATAAATTACAGAGCAGCTCTTGTAAATGTTCAAGCAAAATACAAATAAAATCACTGGAGACCGATATACTGGAGAGTCTTTAAATACGCTTTTCACTGTGTGTCTTAAAACAGTTAGGTCCACGGCACAAGGTTGCTGTTTGTCCCTAAAGCACAGTAAAGATTACAGCATGGTTATCAGGCTAATGTTTCTTTTACTGTCTGCTTGGGTGAGCTGGGACAGTGAGTGGGTTTTCACTCTGGCATAAACCCTTTAGAGGAGGTCATAGCTAAATGAAACAACTCTATAAATCTTACCTGTCCTGGACTTCCATTATAGATAGAGATCACACAGGTGCAGATTTGAAAGATTTTTTTGCATTAGTTATAAAGGGGTATAGTGCTCTTTTAGCATATGTTAGTACTCTTTCAAGTATATATCATACAGCACACAATTAAACTGTGTACATCATTGTAACAGGATTAAAGTAGTATACGGCTAAAAGCTCAAGCTATATATGATTATAGCAGCTTTATTAATTCAGTGTTTTAAACAATTTTAGCTGATTGCAAAAGGAAGGTGAGTATTGCCAAAAAACACCAAATCAATAGAGCAAGGCATGTTGTATTGATGATGTGCCAACCTCTATGAAACCACCACATGTACATTGCAGTCTCATTATCTACAGGGGGCAGAAGATCATGTCAAGATACTTCTCAACCTGAAATCAATCTAGAAATACCAGAGGCTGAATCTACTACTGCTACGACGACATGATTATTATTATTATTATTATTATTATTATTATTATTATTATTATTATTATTATTATTATTAATATTTAGCAGCAGTAGTCCTATTGATTGGACTTCAGTTGCCGTGCTTCTTTTATAATCAGACCTCATCATACTCTCAGCAGCAATTCAATATGCCTCATTAAAGCTGGCAAATGGAATATCTCTAATGTAATTATTTTCACATGGTCTGTCTTTCTCATACCGATTGAGTTTTGAACATTATGTTAAGTAAAGTACCGTAGGAATGTATGTGTACTAATATTGACATCATGTAAGTTATAGATGGGTTACTTTAGCAATGCTTAAAGCAAGCAGGTTCAAATCTCTATTACAGCTTCTTAAAGCTCTAGAAAGACTGTTTCCAAAAAAGGCTTCTTGTGGATTTTGCTGTTCTGAACTGTGAGCAGCTGTGGAGTCTGAGGGGAGCTTCTTATCTTGAGCAGGGGAAAGTAAACTAGAGTAACCCAACCCAGATGCCAGCTGCTTTGCTGTGGGGAAGCTATTGTTCACACTGTCTTCCATTCACATTGAGACAGAACGAGACAGGTGGGACTGTGGTGGAAAGAAAAGCTGTTTCTGAACAACACTGCAATATCACTAACAGAGCATGGCAATGCCGGTGATACTTACAATTTATGAAAAACAAAACAATAAACACAGCATAGTGGGTTTCGATGATTGATTATCAAAAAGAAAGATCAGATGTGCTAACAAAACCTTTTTTTTTATCATGCTAGTGTGTAAGGCTTCGCATCACGTTTTAAAGTAATTAAACGGTTTCTTATATATGCCTGGAGAAGTACCTATACATCAAAAACAAGAGGGTTTAATCGACTCTCTTACATTCTTTCTCTCTTGGTCTTGTCCCTTTCTTCATTCTCAAAGCTAATACAATATAAGGAAGATCTGTCAGGAGAAAGCAGTCTCACTCACGCTTCAGCTGAAAGATACATGTGCCTGGTTTGAAGCAACGTCTGTAATCATTAAGAAGTTGATTTCAAGGCCTCCTGGTAGAAAATGTTTTCTAATCGCGCTGACATTTATTTTTTAAAGTGGAGTTAAAAGCAAGCGCTGAGGGGAGCTGATAATAATAGAACTGCTAAAAACTGCGCTGAGGAGGAATCTGTAGAAGGAATGGGGCGACGCTGCAGATCGGATCTTGGGAGAGGAGGCGTTGAATCCAGCACGCTATAATTACTGAAACTTTTCTGTGAGGATGGCTAAAATTGTTGCTTGTTATGCCTAATACTGGACTAGATGGCTTTCCTTCCTGTGCTTTAAAGTGCTTTCTGAATGACCTTGTTGAACAGGACACTTCTAGAAAACTTCAACAGCTTTTCAGATTTTCACACTTACTAAAAGAAAAGAGAGAGACAACCGTCTTTTTGATTTTTCCTTTTTTACCTCCCTCCTTTTGTCCAGTTGATGACGATTTGTCACAGTGCAAATTTTACACTGAAGACAGAGCAGGGACAGCACATGCCGTGAATACAAAACAATACTTTATATCCAAGTCATTGAATCCATATGCTGTGTGTTGACTATATGCATAACTATGCATGTAAACCTGACAGTGATAGCAGAATATGTTAGTTCCTTAATCATGCAGTAAAGCTTATTATATTTGGGCATGTGCACTTTGATGGCTGTACCGCACCGTTATGCAAATAATGCTGTGCTTCTAGATTCTGAGGAATCCATTAAGCTGACAATATTAACTGTGTCTGGACTAGGTGATGAGAAGCTGCAATGGTACTGTTAACTGAGTGAAGTCATAACTATGTCAGACAGCTCAGAGCCGAGGTCAGAGTGTTCGGCTGGTTCAAGGACAGATCGTTTCAACGGTCTTGCATTTCAAAGAAGTTACAATTGAAAGTTAAAAAAAAATGATAGATAGTTTGGTTCTGCTTTAAAACAAGTCTCAGTAATGCAGATGTAATTATGTGTGAACTAACACATTTCCTATTGAATTCACACAAAGTAAAAATCCAATCCAAATTCAATGCTTACTTATATTGGAGTATATTTAAATCTCCGCTTATCCGTGATTAAATAAAGTTAGAATTCGGGTTCGGTATGAGCGACTGCTAACTTAATTTGAATTCAATAGAAATAATATACTTGTTCATATGTAATTACACCTGACTCAAAGACAGTTAACACGCTTGCTATAAAGTATTACCAATATGTTTTGAATGAACTTTTATTCATAAGGTAATCTGTAGTACATTTCTGTAGTACAAGAAAACCACCCATGACTGCTGAGAAGAGGTTTTGTTTGAATAACCCGTAACAGCAGCATAACACACAACGCTGCCCATTGACCAGGAATAAGCCGCAGTCTTTGACTCAGCCCAACCCCAAAGTAACACGGAACAAACTGCTTTAATTTCCAGTACTTCATATGAAACCTGGAAGGAATGCCGATATCAGCCTTTGTGAGTAACACATACAAGTGATTCTAGATGATACCTAGGTGTGAATATCCATTTGCTTTAAAGCTTCAGAGAGTGGAGGAGAATTTGAAGTAGTTGAATTTCACGACAACGGTGGCTCCCATGCCATAACCCTGTCTGACCGACCCCTATTAGTATGTCCTAGATTCATCACACCAAAGGTATGAGACAGTAGTACAAGACTTTTGTTTTCCCTGGGGGAAGCTGAAGTAAATTAAAAAGGGGCAGGCTGTGCAGTTTCTCAGTAAGCCAAGATCTCCTGACTCCAGAGCACATCATTAAGCTCTGCAGAAATCAATTCTTAATTTGCGCTGCGCTGGTCCTTGGTCATAGCTGTCCATTTTCTGTTGTGTTCAGGGAGTAATGCATCAGCGTTGACCGAGTCCCCACCGCGTTCAGAACATGCCCTGTTGACAGGGTGTAGTGCCTCCAGTGATCCAGTGCTGAGGAACAAACAGACCTGCCTAATTGTTTATATTTTGCTAGTCTTGGTTTTTACACCAGGGTCTTTAAAGAGAGCTTTTATTGCACATGTAGTCAATTAGTGCTGCCTTTACTTGCACATTAATGCAATTTGTACAATTTGTTCCTGAATGGAAAAAGGCATCACCTCACACAAATTGCAATGTTGTGCAGCAAAGTGCACCAAGTCCATTCTCACTCAGTGCCTAGAACAGGGCCAGTGAATATCAATTGCTTTTTTGAGTGTGCTTGCCAGCTGACCCATCTGCTAAGACTACACTGTCTATAGAGTATCAGAATATCTATGAAATAATACGAGTTAGCTTGGATTATAACTCTGGGGATGTTCTCATCCAGTCGTATTCGGAGTGCCTATCCTAGACTTTTACATGGTGCAGATCGCTTATCCATTACTGCAGGCCAATATCTATCTGATCATGCTTGCTATGTTGTATTGCTTAAAGGCAGCACCCAGGTAGCAAACACGCTAACTAACTTGGACATCAGAGAATAATGTTAGTGATTAATGCATTCTACAGGTGCCATGGGCAGAATCACCCAGCCATGCCCACAATTCACTGTATTATAATGTCACCGTTGATATTTACATACAGACAATCGGAATGAAGGTAAATGTTATTTGTTTTGCTGTTTAATTTCAGCGGAATGCAGGGTGTAAAACCCGCTTTGGCATGTAAATCAACATGTTAATCAGCTTTTCTCAAATTCGTTTTTAAATAATTTATGGATCCCTCTGAATAGCATTTACATTGGTGAAAGAGCAGTGCGCTGTCTGGGTTATCAGCTGCATCACACCAGGCAGGCCTGGTATCTGAGATGTGGCTCTTTCTGGGAGCGTGGAATGCAACTATAAGCACGGCCAGTGTTGATATCAGCATGCAAGTGAACGGTCAACCACAGGGTTTCAAATACCCACCTGTGAGACCACTGGAGGCAAGTAAGGATCTGATCATAAAAGCTATCAGAAAATGGTCAGAGCGCAGGTTTCAAAGTCGTATATAAAGAATGGAGCAAAGAAAAAGCTAGCTCAGAATGAGAGTGATTCCCAAAAAGAAAGAAGCATCAAACTGTAAAAGGGAAGAGGAAGGATGATGTTTCATGTCTTTTGATAGAATCTCAGTCTAACTACTGACTTAAGAACTTGTCCTGGGCCTGACAATGTCTGTGGGTGGCACTGCAGGAGTCTCTGTGACCGCTCAGTGGGATTGGGGTGGGCTCTAATCAGAAATCAGACAGGGTATTTTATATACACTTCTGTAAGGATGACAGAAACAGCAGGCAGCCTGATGCTGTGATAAAAAATAAAAACAAGACCTTCATGACGCCACTGTGTTCTGGCTGCTGTATTGAAACATAAAAAGCCTTTAAAAAGGCAGTTAGTGTTGGTGGAGACTGTGTAAGAAATGTAAGTTCTTTACGGTGAAAACATGTTCCTGTGTTTGCCATTGGGGGAATGGGAGGGGGTGGAGGAGAGTTTAGAACAGAACAACCACAGGGTCTTACATCACGTGTCCCTGGGCTGGAATATGTGGACAAAATGAATCAGCGGCAGCTGTGATGTGAGCTGTGAACTGATGAAACCGTAATAAAGATGCAGTTTGGTACTGAGCATGCTTAGCAAGTATCAACCAGTGCAGGCACATAGGGAGGGGCCTTACAATGTGTGACAATTATGTTATTATGTTTTGAGTGCTGAACCTTTAAGACATGACAGGGTCTCGTGCGAGATTCTAATGAGAGAGGGTGAGGACGCAGTGATAAATGAAACAGCCGTTTAAACGAAAAGGAGTTAAGCGTTTAATCTGTTGAACGTGACACTGTCACTACTGTATGTACTTTCACCTGGTCCTCGCAATGCCCGTAAATGATGTATGTAATTTATTGACAGATGCATGCACTATATGCATGCATGCATGATTGATCAGTAAATAGACTGTATCGAACACCATGTGGCCTTGATTAAATTGAACGGTTTTTGTGTTGCTGTAAGGATATGTTAAAATCGTTAGCAGTATGTAAAATTGCAATCATTTAAACTACAAGACAGGACTGTACATCACATCGCTTTTTGGGCAAGCTTTATAGCCTGAGCGTGACAAATTTAACCCGCCTTCTCCTTATGGACTAATTTGAGCTATTGACAACCTGCATACAGTCTCAGCCCCTAGTTTGCAATGCATGCAGCTCCGGGGGACGTGTCTGATGGATCACATGTCACGGATGGCTGAGTAATCTCTTCTCGTTAGCACTCGACCCACAGGAAGAGGCTGGTACTACCAGTGATCCATCACTCCCACATTGTGTCAGCAGGGGGTTCTTCTCTAGACACCGGGACTGTGAACAGCATGCACAATACAGCATGTACATAGCAACTGCAAACGCTGTACCTGGCGACTTTATATCTGATTGGTTAAAAAACAAGCCTACACTAAACTTCTACATACTAAACTGAATGCCTTATACTTTCAAAGCACAAACAAAGTTATGATTTTTTTTTTTCTCAAAATCCTGCATTGCACAAAAAGAAAAGCCCCTCCTATAAGATATTTACTTGAGAAAGTCTGTCCATTTTCCACAGGGCAAGAACATGATTTTTCTTGTGTGTCAGTGTATGTCAGTGTGTGTGTGTGTGTGTGTGTGCGTGTGTGTTTAACAGCATGTTCATTGTTTTTCCCTAGCTTTGAAGAAGGGCCGGTTCTGGATCACCCCTGACCCGTACCACAACGACGACAACATCCAGATCGGCCGCGAGGTGAAGATTTCCTGCCAGGTGGAGGCCACTCCCCCGGAGGAGCTGGCGTTCAGTTGGCTGAAGAACGGGCGGCCGCTGCGCAGCTCCGAGAGGATGGTCATCACGCAGACCGACCCCGACGCTTCCCCGGGCACCACCAACCTGGACATCATCGACCTCAAGTTCACCGACTTCGGGACCTACACCTGCATGGCGTCGCTGAAGGGGGGAGGCATAGCGGACATCAGCATCGACGTGAACATCTCCTCCACCACCGGTGAGGGCCGCCATGCATGCTGGGCTTACCCAATGCCCCTAGAGAACACGAGAAATGTTTGGAGTGAGAAAAGGCCATTCAGCCCATCAAGGGGTTAGCACACCCATCTCCCCTTACTGATCTCCCACTACCTCAGCTGGTAGGCTATTCCATGCATTTATAACTCTCTTGGATAGAGAAGAGGTGTTCCCCATCTGTCCGTCCATACGTATGTCCATCTGTAAGCCCATCCATCTATCCATCTCCATCTGTCCATATGCACATGTACACTTATGGACAATTCATAAGAGGGTCAGATTTGAGGTCTGATTGGTCTCTGAACCGGTTAGGCTAAGGAAGGTTATGTCTTCAGAAGGTAGCCTTATTCCATCCACTATGAATTCAGGTTCACTGCCGTAGATACAAGTCCTGTGGCGCTGAGTGGCTTTGTGCTGTACATGGCCACACGCTGACACCATGTATCATATTGATCCGAGTTCACAGTGTTGCTTGTTATATACACCCTTCCCCAAATGAAACATTTTAATAATAAATAACAACTCAAAAGATTTAAATCATATCCAGCAGATAAAAGAATGTAATGAATTATTATTAAGAATCATGAATTAATAATGAACCATGCATTCATTACTCAGTAGTATTGAATAGAATCAGGCATGTTATTAATGCTTTGAGACACGTTCGCGTTCCAGAGTTAATCATTAATTGACCTGCTGTGTTTGCTTGTTCAGTGTGAGGTGCGATTCCTCTTAGTTTTATTTACCATTAAGGAATATTCTGCGAAAATGTCACTTAGAGCTTTATTAAGGACTGATGGGCTCAAGATATGAGTCGTTCTCATAGGGTCTGGAGATCTGTTTTAATGATCTACACAGATGAATCCTAAATACGCTCCTAAATAAAGTTTGGTAGGACTCAAGGAACTTCTCGGCCGTTTTTTAAAAGCAAAGGCGCAATCTTGAAGAAAGGTTACAAACACTGAAATGAATTAAACTGCATTGTGGCGGATTTCCTGTTAATCAGACTGATTTATAAATATCTCCTCCTCTTACAGTATTTCTCCTGCCTAAATGATATTTATTTTCTCTGTGCACTGTGGGTAACATAAAGCTATTTTATTGCAATATTGCCAACATACTCTTGATGAAAAGAGATTGCTTTCTCATCTAAATATGCTTTATAGCCTAGACTGTAATGCCCCATGCCAAGATTTTTAAAACATTAACAGAAGATATTACCCATCGTCTCCTGGGTGCCATCATCACTCTCGAATCGCAAAACTACTTCAAGCGCATTAAATGGCACAATCTCCTCTAATTGCCTTTGCCAGTTTTATTGTGTTGCACTTCTCTGAAATTGATGTTAGCCACAAGTTACTTCAGCAGTCAGCTAACTTTGCTTACTTTCTAGCTTGCCTGTCTGCAAGAGGACAGATAAACCTGGACTTGGAAGCTGTGCCTTATACATGTTTCTCATAGCAAAAGCATAGCAGTCGAATGAAGCATAGTGAAAGCATTACAAAGATTAGCGAGGTATGGTAAAGCATACTGATAAACACGGCAAACCAGGGTAAACTATGGAAAATACATAGTATAACCATGGGAAAAGCATGGGGAAATTGCAAAAATACAGTGCAGAAATACTGTGGATAACTTTGAGCTTACATGTTCAGTTTCCTGCTGGATTGTTATTACGTCTGGATCTAGGAGGTGAAACCACTTGTTGAATCCGCTTCTCGTCAGCAGTTACTAGAACCCATATTAGTTCCGCTTTTGTTTTTCTCTTTCTCAGTCCCTCCGAAACTCTCGATCCCCAGTGGGAAGTCACCCCTGGTCACCCGGGAGGGGGACACGGTGGAGCTGCAGTGCCAGGTGACTGGGAAGCCCAAGCCCATCATCCTGTGGTCACGCGCGGACAAGGAGGCGCCCATGCCGGACGGCAGCATGGAGACAGAGAGCTACGACGGGATCCTGCGGATTGTGAACGTCTCCCGGGAAATGACCGGATCCTACCGGTGCCAAACCAGCCAGTACAACGGATTCAACGTCAAGCCCAGGGAGACGGTGGTGGAGCTGATTGTGCAGTGTAAGTGTTAGGAACCATTCAACAGACTACCAGCTATGGACAAAAGTTTTGCATCACCCTAGAGTTTTAATATTGAGACATGATTAAAAAAAAAAATAATTCAAAATGTGTGTGAACATAATTCAGATCATGTAATCAAGGAAACTACAACATGATATTGCAGAAGTCTACCAGAAGCCATAATAGTAGCACAGTATTTCATGTTAGATGTCAAAATGTCAAATTTTTCTATTTTTGTCAGTTTTTCGTTAAGTATATGGAAAACTACAAAGCAGTGGTATGCAATTCAGTATGTTAACGTAACAGAATTCAGCAGGTTGCATTCGACTTTATGAAGCAAAATTAGTTAATTCTATAGGTTGATGCAAAGCTTTTGGCCATAGCTGTAGATCCTCCACGTTCCCTTTTAAATTGTGTTTTAGTAAAATACCACTGTACAAGTGGCATGCACTGTGAAAATGAATGTTATTTATGAGCAAAAGGAAAATATGAAACAGCTTTAAACTTTTTGTGATTGGCATCATTTTATTGGCCCTGCTAAATGAAATAAGTCATGCCTTATGATTATAGCACAGTAGGAAACAGGCCCCCTGTTCTTTACCCATTGATTGGAAGATTATTTGAATCATCCCATTTGTATGGCCCTCCTACTCTTCAAGCGAGTCAATATCAACACTTCAATCTCAGATCATACATTTTGTTCTCACTATGCGTTAGATTACAAATACCTTTGTTCTGTTACTAAATTGTGTGAACTGACTTGCATACGGTGCTGATAATCCATCGTGATCATTGATAGCATCCTATTGAGCATGCAAGTAGGCTAGGAGGTCCCAATAGCCTGGTGATCCTGGATAGTATTCCATTGTGTTGGTTGATAACAATAAGATCGACTGGTTATTTAGATGACCAGAATGCTGCTTTTTAATGATCTCTGGGCTTGGCTAATTCCTCAGTGATGGAAACAAAAAAACAAAATGTGCACATGATTCTTTTTACAAAAAGTTAATAAACAACGCAATGCACACAATAGCAGTGTTACCCGTTCTCTTTAGGATTTACTTTTCCAAGGAGGATTGTTTTAAGTGTAGACGATTTGTTTTCAGATGATACACTGTAATGATAAAAGACTCCTGTTTAAAGATTCATTAACATTCATGAAGCCATTAAATAGCTTTTAATGGAATTAACTGCCATGGAGATGTCTTTAATTTTGTTTTTCCAATGGCGAGTTTTCCAATGCATTTTTTTTGTTAACCGGTATTACCATAATGAATATTAACGCTCTTTGTTAAATCAGAAACGGCGGTTGAAAATAGAAGAAATTCAGTTTGATTCAAAGCATGAGAGTTCACTTATATAAACAATAGTTTATATAAAACTATATGCATTAAACAGAACTCTCAACCTCTGGCTTTGTTTAAATTGATAAGCACAGAAACAGGCTGGCTGTAAATGATGCTGCTCAAGAATGTCAGGACAGCAAACCTGAATGTGTGCTACCATGGTTACCAGGTCCCTTGTCTTATTCATGCCTGCAGCCTTTGCCACGTTTGTCCTCCACCACTCTTCTGAAGATGATAGGATGTTATTATCAGTATTTGTTGTTATTTGTCACTGAGGCATTGAAAATGATTCTAATTTATTTTTCAACAATCGTTTTTTCATTGCTTATAGTTCCTAAGAGTAATTCTCTTCTTGTTTTTCTCCTGGTTGAGCTGGGATAGGTTGTTGCTCCTTAGTGACAAGCTGTACTGTATGTTGTCATTCAGTCAAAGAATATTGTTTTTGACACTTTCGTTTATTCCTGTTCATTCTATTGACATAAAACTATATGTAATGTTTAAGAATAGTTATTGACACTTTCCTTACCCAGTAGGGTATTGCTTCTGTCCAGTAGAGCCATCAATCTCTTATCGCCAGAGGCATTGTTTTTATTATTCTGGTTTCATTTAGTATTAAATTTCCTTTAGTTAGAGGAATGGTGAAAAATCAGTTTCACCAACAGTCACATCCTTTATCTTAAACAAGGACTGTTTTTAGTGCTGCCATCCTGGCAAAGAAGCTTCCTGACACAATGCTAGTGGATTGCCCAGACAGTTGTGGGGTAATGGCACCGGCTAGTGGTGCTCTCGTCATCAGAGCCTCTCTCAAACTGGGTTACATCAACACTTTCCCTGACCCATAATCACAGCCTCTCTCAAACTGGGTTACATCAACACTTTCCCTGACCCATAATCACAGCCTCTCTCAAACTGGGTTACATCAACACTTTCCCTGACCCATAATCACAGCCTCTCTCAAACTGGGTTACATCAACACTTTCCCTGACCCACAGTCACACTGCAATGCATGGCTTAGACACAAAGGTACCCCTGCCAATCCACGGCAATGCACGACTCACAGGGTCAGATCAGAGATACGGACACCACAGTCATGATGAATTGGAATGGGTTCCAAGGATGAGCCGGGACATTGCACATGCTCCGTGGCCTCGCTGGGCTTCTTAGCTGTAAATAAATGGCAGAGGGAAAGCCAAATGCTTCCCAGGCACTTGTAATGAATGTTGGCTCCATAGCAGTTGGTACTGATTCCTTCACAACAGTGGATCTCCAGTATTTTTCTTTGTTAAATTTAAGCTTTTGCCCAATTGCTTCTTTGCCATCTGAACAAGAGAACACCATAATCTAAAAAAAACCCTAGAACATACTGTATGCTTTTAATGTGGAACTGATAATATCATCCCTTGAACAGTCATTCAAGATTATCACAGTTGAGTAGACAGATGCTTTAGCTTTGTTTTGACGTTCCTGATAATATGTTGATTCTTTTAGGACACACTCACAAAAACAGGCTCCATCTGTGTAACTGCAGGGTTTTCCTGTGGCTGAACTGCGAGTTGCTCAGTGATCCAGGGGTTAAAGCAAGATCAGGTAAAACTATTAGAGAAAGGCATGAAAGGAGCTTAAAGTAACACAAGAGATATAATAAGCGTGACTTACTCTAAGACTGTAGGTCAAACACCAACATTTGCTGAACAAACGTTACAAACTTGTTTTTGTGCAGTAACCTTGAATGCAACAAAAAGCTCAGTCATACCATCCTCGCCTAAGAAGGGTATGCCTTTGTACTGACACAGAGCACTGTTTACTGACGTGGAGAAACATTGTTTTCATGAACAGCTCAGGGAAAAAATCCATTAAGCAGCCTCTGCGAAGGGGCTATTATGCAGCTCATGGGTTGTTGCAGTCCAATGAGCTAATGGCATCTTTTGTAATTTTAATTGGGAACTTAGAGGGAAAAATTCCCACAGGAGCAGAAAGTAACCAGAGCTTTCATCCAGCCCGGTACTGAAGACCGAAAGACTATTGATTAGGACTGGCACAGACAAGTCTAAAATCTACATGCAGCGTTTGAATGAGTGGGCCTGACAGAACTCTCATTGCGGAGAGCTGATCATAAGGGAAATTAGAAAGAGGGTTATGAGAGGGGGATCATGCATTTCCCCCTCCCCCCTCCCTCTGCTGCTCCTTCTGAATAAGCTGTGTGTCTTGTCGCCCGGACCGTAGGATTTTTTTTCCTAAGAAAATTAAAACTACTGCCGAGTGCAGCTGGGTGGTGTGGTGATCAAAGAGCTGCTGTTTCATCACACTTGGATATACAGAATTAACAAAAAAAAAAGAAATTAGAAAGTACTTGATGCTCAGCCCCTAATATAACTCACACAGAAACAAACACCGTTCCCAAAGTGTGTACCTTTCTGTTTGTGCAGCTGAATCCCGCTCCGCAATGTCCTGGCAGTTTTTTTTTTTTTTTTTAGAAACTATTCATTTGTTAAAATGCCCTTCCTTTAATAAACATGATTGTCGTACCCTGATGTTCAGCTTAATCCTGCTTTAGGGTCGTTCATTTTGAAAGGGACTGTGTACTCACTAGTGGATAATGCGTGTTTATTTCTGTGACAAATTAATTGTCCTGTCCTCTTAACTAAGACGAGAGAGAGAGAAAGAGAGAGAGAGGGATTGCATCCGGATTTGCTGTGAGCATTAGAGCATGATGAAGAAACATTACCCTGTTAGATGAAATGAGAAGCTTTATATATGTTTGTATGTATGTATGTATGTATATATATAGAGAGAGAGAGAGAGAGAGAGAGAGAGAGAGAGCACCATCTGTTAGTTCTTGTGTTCTTGCATTTTATTTTTTTTAACTCACTGCTTTCACTGCTTGTTTGTTTTTCTGTTTTTTGTTTGGTACGTACACACCGGTTTAGACTGCAGTTGAACTGCATACTAGCTTGCAGCTTAGCCATCCTGAGATTATAGCCAGTGTAGAAGTTGTTTCTCACCTTTGTGGCTTTGCACAAAATCCCAACACATAGAAGAGGATTTCACTGTGACGCCTCGTCAAGCCTTACAGTATATTTGACCTTGTAAATAATTGCTTTGCTTTTTGCTTGTCTATAGGTGTAAGAGATTTTAGATACATGATCAAGCATCATTTTAACTGTACTGTTAAAAAAAAAGCATCATATGTTACCGTGAACCCAAGTGTGTAAAAAAACAAAATCAGAGGTAATTCGTCATGTTAAATACCTTGAATTAGTTCATCAGTAGTCAACACATTAGCGTATGTAATGGAATCTGGCATGTGGATAAAGTTTATGTACAGTACACACTGATTTATTTGTTGTCATCCAGCTTGTATCTCAGGGCAACCGTACACATGCCAGCAAGAGAAACTCGGGGGAAAGAGCGAGGTTGTTTCCAGACTCCTCACACTACGACAGTATGTGAGCCATGGTGTCAGTGACAATGCTGCTTAGGGTCATTGTAAGGAAGCTGAATGAATGTCTGCAAATGAGTGCTCACAATACCAATTGCCATGTTAGGACGCTTCCGTTTACTGATTCCAACATACCGCTTAAACATGTATCATCAACACACAGCAATGCAGCACCGCGTTATAAACAGAACTCAGATAATGATCAGTTACCTTATGTTCTGAGAGATAGCTCGGGTGCGGAGAGGGTCTGTCATTAGGAGAGGATTCAGGTAGCTTCTCTCAAGTGCCTGTCTTACACATCTTACCTAACTGCGTGTGTGTGAAGCTAAACCTTGTTTTTGCAAGCTTCCGTGTTCCAGCCAAGGTCAGGCAAGTTTCCCGTCTTGAGGAGAAACACATTTCTCTGTTGATAACAGCATACTTTGAATGCTGCCTTGTGTTACTGTTCATTGCAGGTCTCTGGTGACACGCTTTATGGAATTGTCTGGAACACAAATATCGTTTCCCATATCGGATCAGACAGTAGAGCCTAATACTTTAACTCAATGAACCCTGCTGGTATCCTGCACCAGAGCAGTGATTTACTGACCACCTGATTTCCATCACTGAAGACAATAGAAAACATCCACTGAAATGCGGTCTGCAAATAAGCTGTTTTATACATTTTAGGAAGACAGTAATTACAATTGTTTAGATGATTAAATTAGACCAAGTGAACTTTAATTGAATCTCTGTGATTTATATTTCACGGCATCAGATGTGGGGGTTGCTGGAAGTCTTAACGACATTTAGAAAAGTCAAATGCTGTGCATGTCATCTTCATCACAATGCAGCTACTGATGATGAGCGTGCAAAAAAAAAAAACGACCAGATTACATATTGAATAATGGAAAGCAGTGTCAAGATGGACAGAGTATGTTCTATATGCTCAAGGTGTTCTGAGGGCTCTTCTAGGGCTCCTGTGATGGGACATGGTTCTGTGGAGAAAGTCTTCAGCCAGGGAATGTCCTGAGAGATTCACTGGAATAACATTTGCTGTAGTGAATTTAATTTAAATGTTAAATCTGATTGAGTAATTTACCAAAATATCACATAACTCTGTTAGGGTTAAAAAGAAATCAAACTGTGGAAGAATCTACAGTCAGGCTGGCTGGGTTGTGCTTTCTCCTACCCGTCACTTCTAGGACAGTGATGCTCTGTAGTCTTTTTGAGCACTTTGATTCAACAAGGTTCTTGATATTCTTTATACAGTAAATCCGTGTTGCTTGCTAATTTACATCGAAGAGCATCCAAAAACGTTAGCCAGCTGTGTTGAGCCTTGTTTTATATGGGCAGGGTTCCAGTTCCCCTCCCACAGTTGATCATCAATGGATTATTGGGGCCTTATTTGTTACTTAGCTACTCTACATGAATTGTTACAACAGTAATAAAGGCCAGGCTGCTCTGGCATCCTTATTGACGAATGTGCAGCCATTTGTTATCGAAGTGCAGTGCTGGCAAAGCTCCAGAGAGTCGGTCAGATAAGTGTAGTGCACCACTTCATTGTCCTCAAGTCCTTGCTGAGTTTATGGGACACGAGTTCTCAGTTGTTAAGGGCCTCTTTCTAAAATGTGGAAATTAGCTGCAGGAAATATCTATTGGAAATGGAAGAGCCATGTCATTCTGAATTGATCTTAGCTTCACTGCAAATTAAAACATGCACTACATAGCTGTGCCACAGATGACGAATAACCTTTATTCACAATGCAAATGTAATAGAACAAGCATACAATTATCAGTTTTGTGATTTGGTGGAATGAAGAGTGGCATATGTCTCTTATGACTAACCTGCTTTCTCTTTGGGTACACAACATTCAAGTTATGTGGGGGAAGCTTATTTAAAAGGCTGTTGTTAATTGTGTGTTGCATTCAGAGCTGTTTTTTCTGTGTAATTAGTACAGAACTAATTTATACCCACGAGTATTCATTACAGATTCATTTATGCCGATTTGTGGAGAATGGTTCCCATAACGCAGGGATTCAGAAGTGCTTTTCACTGACGCTAGGTTCTTGCAGAAGTTCACAATTATCAGCAACACAGTTACGAAAGACGAATTAAGGGAATTCACGCTAACAAGGATTTTTCTTTTCTGGCAAAGCAGAAAATGAATCTCCCTTCATCTCTTCCACTCTTAAGACATCACATCACTGCAGTAGCATTATGGTTCAGAGGCATGTGAAGCAATGGCACAGCAATGCTGCTGTGGCTGTTGCTGTGTCATTTGAAGCTGTAAAGTCCAGGATGCTGTAATGAATCTTCTCCTAATGACTGATGAGTTAATAGCAGGTAGGTGTCAGCATAAGACATACCATTACCTCTCAGTTAGGGAGCTCACTCTTTAGTTGAATTGTAAGACCTTGAAGTAAGCTTCCAAATCTCGCATATCCATTCAGTTATTTGTCATGCATTTCTTTATAATGTTTCAAGAAAGCATTTTTTGTTTCCCTGGGGCCTGGTTTCGTCTAGCATGTGCAATTAACTTTGTGTGAAAGATTGACTTTCCCTGCACAAATAAAATACTTTACCAAATTTTACTGTTACCGAATTTCTTTTTGAATTTTAAATATCAAACAAGCCCCTGTAACACTTTACATTAAGTGTCTCTGTGTCTCTAATTACTGTGTATTTACATAGTAGTTACTTAGTAAATACGCTGGACACGAGAGCAGCAACAACTCCAGCCTGTGTGCTGCACACTGTGACAACAGCACCCTCCGCTGGACGTAAGCAGCAACAACCCCTGCCTGTGTGCTGCACACTGTGACAACAGCACCCTCCGCTGGACATGAGCAGCAACAACCCCTGCCTGTGTGCTGCACACTGTGACAACAGCACACTCCAATGTACACGAGCAGCAGAAAGTCCACTTCCCCCCGTGAAGCTGTCAGTTGTTTCCTTGTTAACCCTCCCACTGTACTAGATCTTCCTGTCTCGGCAGACCAGAGCCCATATCTATACCTGCACCTGATCCTGAGATGAATTTGCTGAGAGCGTAGGGCATTGCAGGGTGATCAATGCCGCTTACAGTAAGACAACACACTTTATTGAATCCCTCTTGGCCAAAGTTTAAGCAGAGCTCGGAATTACCGAATGCCACCATGGTTGTGTACTTGTTAATAAAACCCTAGCTGTATAGAAGCTTGCCTTGCGTGTAACTTTGATGAACCTGATCAATATTAGAAGCTGAGCAACCTCTAACTACCCTTGATCGTCCACTTCCATCGGAAGATAGATGCCGTTTTACAAGTTTTGCTAAGAGGTCAATTTGATTACATACTTTGACACGTTATTAATATAGCTTCTAGCAATAGCTGCTAAATAAGGCTCTAATTCAGCCGCTCTGTCAGTCTGCATGGCCGGTTCCAGGGTAAGCACAGGCTGATGGAGTGCAGGTCCGCTGTATCTCACTGCCGTTAATCACTTGCCTGTATGTCAGCCTATCCACCTGCTGCTATTTTTATCTTTCATTTCTGCCTCACTCACTGAAGCCTGCTTTTTAATTTTCGGCGACCTATTCCAGTGACAACATTTATTCCCATATAATATACCATTCAGTCCATCAGTCAGCCCCCCCCCCTTTTCCAGCCTTTACTTCCACTTTTGATTTCAAATAGGTTCTTTTGAAAAGTGTGCATCACAGGTGAGCAGCTCTCTCTGGCTCTCTGTGCTGGACAGTGTGTTCTTTTCATAGTAAATATTTAACTCTGAACATGTTGAGTCCTAACTGGAAAATTGCCTTTTTTTTCTGTCCAGCAAGAGAGAAAGGATGGGGCTTTAACTGGTGCAGCACGCATATTGCTCTGTAGTGTTGTACATTCAGAGGCGTTTCATGAACAACGTGTTTTCATTTCACAATCACAAGGTGCTAACAAACCTTTGACCTGGAGCGGATTGCACACGCTTCCCTGGCTTAGACGATCAGTAATGACAATTATGTTCACAGTAAAATTTGGATCAGTACTGTTGTCCGCTGTGTTCATTTTTCTTCCTATATGCACGCTATCTTCTTTAAATAAACTGCAAGTCTGTCTCCAAACAGGCTTAACTGGAGCCCCATCTTGTGTCAGTTTGACTCCAGCTTAGGTTTTTGCTTTTGAAGTTCCGGACGCTGTCTTTGGAAAGTGTTCTGGAATGAAAACGTCCATCTGAGGCAGGGAGAACAGGAATCGCATAACCCCCTGCATGCTGTCCTTCAGCTGGTTTTGTGAGGTGGGAACATGTGCACTGGTGGTGAAAGCACCCAGTGCAACAGTGGAGAGATTGAAACTGAGAGCCACTTCATCCTTCACTGTGAAAGATACAGAGAGCTGACAGAGATACTACCTCAGACTGGCAGATAATATGGAGGGTTTCCTACTCAAGAGCCAGGAAGAGAAACTGCAGGTTCTTCTGGGAGAAACGAGAGAAGGAGCATTAATAGCTGCAGAATGTGTAGTATCCTGTCATAGAGCCCAAGTTCCACTGTAAGATGAACTCAATAGAACCATATTGTATCTGTTCTAAAGTATGTTTGTGTGTTGTGTTGCAGCGTTGGCAATACTTGTTCTGATTGTCATGCCAAAAAAGCATTTTAAACTTGAACTTGCATTTGAAAGGCATGAGAGGACCAGCCTCAGACTGAGCTCTTTTCTGTGTCCCATTCTTGCTAAGTACCAGAAATATTTCCTTGTGCAGCTTTTTAATAAATGATCCACATTGTTCTCATCTATTTAAAGTCATTGCCAGTAGCCTACTTATTTATAATCCTTGTCACATTCATTTTCAAAATGTATGGAGCAGAAGAACAGAAACAATCGGGTTACTTTTAATGAGAGTCAACTTTAATCTTAGTTATAGTTTTAATATATATATATATATATATATATATATATATATATATATATATATATATATAGATATATATATATATATATATATATATATATATATATATATATATTCCTGTATTTAGTAACGTATCACAAATCAAGAAGCCACTCTCAGCCCATCAAAGCGACAGATTCCAGAACATTCCAGTACAACTTATTTTATAAGTCGTCTCATGCACGATAAACTACCAACTGACAGAAATTCTGAAGAGACGGATCATGACTTTACAATGTATTGTGTTCTTACTGTTAATTACAAGATGATTTATAAGTGAATATATTATTTCTAGGTTAGTACATTCAGCTGACCCTGTCTCTTATGGTGTAAGAGTGTCACTTTGTTTCGCACTTTGGGTGTCAGAACCTCTCAGCTTCCATTAGCACCCAAGGTGCTCACCAGCAGACACTCGTATAGCTTAAGAGACGAGGTCAGCTGTACACATTAACTCACATTCAGAATCCGGATCCTGAAATTGATTAAAACCCGCGTGGGGAGTTTGGTGAAAAAAGATATCAGCAGAAAATGCATTGGCAAGCAGAGCTTCATCAACAGCAAAATGAGAACATGATTAAACAATATTCTCACATTTGTCATTTCCACATGAACACAAAGGAACAGGGGCAGACTGGAGCCCCGAGGCACTCCCTTAATGGGTATGATGTTGAGTCCCCAGTACAGCACACTGCGTTCTGTTACTCAGGCAGTCGTGGAGCTGGTGCAGTAAATGTGCACTGAGATTTAATAAGCGCAGATTACAGAGTAATACTGAATGATCAGCCGTGTTGAACGCCTTGCACAGCCCCTCTGAACACACCTTCGCAGCTAGCAGCAAAAATAGCATTTATTATCATTGTTGTTACATTCAGTACTGGATGGCCCTTTTTACTTTTTTTTTTTTTTTATATTACATTTAACATCTACATACAGGGACCTGCCAAGCATTTCGTGTGTTTTATTTTTAAATCGAGAGAAACGTTTGCACACAAAATAAATGTTATTTTATGTACTGATTTTGCCTCTTTGCCTCAATAGCGTTGACTTCTTGCCTAAAATACAAATAGATATATAAGGACATCTTACAGCAATAGCTGCGTAATATATTGATCAACAATCCAGATTTATTTGGCCATTCTGCTGAGGCATGGAAGCCAGATGCAATTTAACATTTTTTGAAGGTCATACTATCAGGTAGAGAATGAAAAATAAAGAGATTTACAATCTTTTTCATGGGCACTTGTGGTATTACAGCGACTGGTTTTGTTGTACAACCTTATTCTGAAACTTCAAATGGAGATGCGTATGGCTTTGACTATGGAGCCATGTATAACGATATGGAGGTGCGTATGGCTTTGACTATGGAGCCATGTATCACGATATGGAGGTGCGTATGGCTTTGACTATGGAGCCATGTATCACGATATGAAGATGCGTATGGCTTTGACTATGGAGCCATGTATCACGATATGGAGCTGCGTATGGCTTTGACTATGGAGCCATGTATCACGATATGGAGATGCGTATGGCTTTGACTATGGAGCCATGTATCACGATATGGAGATGCGTATGGCTTTGACTATGGAGCCATGTATCACGATGTGGAGATGCGTATGGCTTTGACCATGGAGCCATGTATCACGATATGGAGATGCGTATGGCTTTGACTATGGAGCCATGTATCACGATATGGAGGTGCGTATGGCTTTGACTATGGAGCCATGTATCACGATATGGAGAAGCGTATGGCTTTGACTATGGAGCCATGTATCACGATATGGAGATGCGTATGGCTTTGACTATGGAGCCATGTATCACGATATGGAGGTGCGTATGGCTTTGACTATGGAGCCATGTATCACGATATGGAGGTGCGTATGGCTTTGACTATGGAGCCATGTATCACGATATGGAGAAGCGTATGGCTTTGACTATGGAGCCATGTATCACGATATGGAGATGCGTATGGCTTTGACTATGGAGCCATGTATCACGATATGGAGGTGCGTATGGCTTTGACTATGGAGCCATGTATCACGATATGGAGATGCGTATGGCTTTGACTATGGAGCCATGTATCACGATATGAAGATGCGTATGGCTTTGACTATGGAGCCATGTATCACGATATGGAGATGCGTATGGCTTTGACTATGGAGCCATGTATCACGATATGGAGGTGCGAATGGCTTTGACTATGGAGCCATGTATCACGATATGGAGATGCGTATGGCTTTGACTATGGAGCCATGTATCACGATATGGAGATGCGTATGGCTTTGACTATGGAGCCATGTATCACGATATGGAGATGCGTATGGCTTTGACTATGGAGCCATGTATCACGATATGGTGGTGCGTATGGCTTTGACTATGGAGCCATGTATCACGATTGATCTGTCAGCGGTTAACCATGAGAAATAAGGGCCAAATCAGTTTGGCCATGTTTATGGTTGTGGGCTGAAGTAACTAACATTTTTTTTTTTTTTTTTTTGCTTTAATGGAGTAGGGACACAAAGAAAGCACCTTTTACAACGTAAACCTGGATCAATTAGACAGTGGGTTGTAAGAAATATTTTTATTTACAGCCTGATGTTCTAGTAGTACATCACTTTCTATAGTTGTCCTTTTTTTAATAAAAGCACATTTATCAGTAGATGTCAGCCTGTTCCAGCTTCTGGTACTGTGCATTTTTCATTCAATAGTATTGGAAAAAGTCATTTTCTCAGATTTGCAGTTCACCATGCTTTTTTCTGTTCTCATACTATGCATTCCATGTGCATTATGATGCATTGGCCATGCTTTTGCTATACATCACTCTGCTTTTAGTGTGGAATACCTTGGTAAGTTCATATAAGGTGGAACTAGTTTTATTATACAATCATGCATGTTTCAAATATAGACAGAGCTGTACATTATAATCACCAGGTCATTTGAGAAATGGAGCAGTGTACAGAGCCAGCGACAGATAGGCTGTCGTAATAATGATGTGCAATGCAGATGGATGGGCCGTGACCTGTGATCAGGCCCGCATGGGAATTCCAGTCAGACTGTGCACAGTTGCTTATGTCCCCATCTGCATTCGTTCCAGATCTCAAGGTTTGAACTTTTAAGATTAAGGCGTGAGGTCACTTTGCATGAGGGAACAGATATTAATGCATGAACACAAGGTGCCCTCATTTACAACACATACTTAAACATGCTAGTGCAACCTGTGTCGTTTTTCGTTGGCCAACACCTAAAGGGGCAAAATAATTGAATAGTGTAGACGTGACATGTTGGGAAGATTTAGTTATTTATTTTGAAACTGGCTTCAAGGGGCATTGGAGTGAGGAAGCATATTAGCTTTGGTATTGGTGTCTTTCCCTATCCAGGTATTGCTTGGTATTGATGTCTTTCCCTATCCAGGTATTGCTTTGTATTGATGTCTTTCCCTATCCAGATATTGATTGGTATTGGTGTCTTTCCCTATCCAGGTACTGCTTGGTATTGATGTCTTTCCCTATCCAGGTATTGCTTGGTATTGATGTCTTTCCCTATCCAGGTATTGCTTGGTATTGATGTCTTTCCCTATCCAGGTATTGCTTGGTATTGATGTCTTTCCCTATCCAGGTATTGATTGGTATTGATGTCTTTCCCTATCCAGGTATTGATTGGTATTGCTTTCTTTCCCCCTCCAGATCCACCCACCGTGGAACCCATGTTCACAGAGATGCGGCAAGGCCTGGGCCGCAACATAGTGATGAACTGCAGGGTGCTGCGGGCCTACCCGTCCCGGGTCCTCTCCTACGAGTGGAGGCTGGCCGGCAGGGTCCTGCGCACGGGCTACTTCGATTCCCAGGACTCCACGGAGTACACTGTGAGCAGCCTGGCGCGCGAGGGCTACGGGGTCTACAACTGCAGCATAGTGAACGAGGCCGGCACGGGGAGGTGCAGCTTCCTCGTCACGGGTAACAAAATAAAAACTCAACCATCTTTAAGGCAGGGGTGTCCGAAGCTGGCGCTTCCACTCCTGGACTTTGTTCCAACCCTGTTCTAAATTATTTAATTGAATTGATTAACCTTCCCATCCAGACCCCGATGTAGTTCATTATATCATTTTACCTGTTAAACCTGGAGTGGAATGGCCCCCCAGGACCGTTATCAGACACCCCTGTTTTAAGGCCAGTGATTTTTCCATTGCTTTGAGGAAAAACCCTCAATTGTTTAATTACTGTTTTTGTAAATTGGTATGATTTTATTAAAAGGCAGACCTTGCTGGTATTAAAACTGGTAGGTTTAGCTGGGGCATACACACAATATATATACTGTATAATATATATATATATATATACCCTATTACTTTGAATTACTGCCACCCTTGAATAAGCACCGCACTCAGATATCAGATTTGTAATAGACGCCACCCTTGAATAAACGGCGCTCTCGATAATGAAACACGTACATGTGTTTCCCTACCCCAGCTCAAATAAATGCAGCACATAGTAAAGAAATGCATGAAAAACACAGTATGGCAAAACATTACAAATAGAAACAAAATGAATTGAATACATTTAATTCAAATGTAATTAAAATAATACAATTACACACTTGAGCATACCGGTATTTTACTGTAAAGTTTATGGAACCCAAACATATATATATAAATATCCAGACAGGAAGTTTGGAGAGTGGGGGGGTGTGGTGTTTTGGGGTGTCATGGGGAGCAGAAGCTAGTGTAGCTCTCGCTGTGGCGTTGCTGTTTAGGGGGAAGCCACGGGATGACCTCATCTTCCTCATGAAGCCCTGTCTGGGTCAGGAGACTGGGAGTGTTCAGTTGTCTTGCTGGTTGCAGAGAAAGCAACGCCCCGTATATTAAAGAGTTCAGCCCTGCGACTCTTACAAACTGCTGTAAGAAAAGAAAAGGAAAATAAACCGACCTCCTCAGTGTTGAATTGACATTTCTCTCTCGTTATTATCTCCCTCTCCACGCTACACTGGTATGTGACCTCACCTAGTCCAACACTGATCTGATCTGCGAGCTCAACAGCTTTCAGTTTAAAGCTGTAGGACTTCTTCACCATCCTGATCAAGCTGTATCCGCAGAAATAAACTTCAATATACACCTCCCTCAAATACCGTAAAAAAACCCACAATACTTCTAATTACCGCGGCCCTTGAATAAGCACAGCTGCTGTTTTTAGCAATTCAAAATAAACGCTGCAGTGTTAATTCAAAGTAATACGGTAGGTAGAGATATATAATATATATATATATATATATATATATATATATTTTGATTTTTTAATTATTTTTTATGGTATGCATTCCAAACAAAGGCTTGCCAGGGAGTAAGGGGTATGACCAAGACACCCCCTTGACAATAGAATGCCCTTCACGGATTATATCTGTATTCATAATACATAGTGAGGTGGAATCCCATGCTATGTAAAGGGATCTCAATACTACAGGGGCACCTCTGTTTTGATATAATGAGAGGCAGCACCTGGTATATATTCAGTGCAGTTCAGCAGCGCCGGCACTGTGGTGTTTTGATTGCTTTCATTGAAACCGGGGGGCCCTGGGGGAGAGCGGCTGGAGCAGCGGATTCATGAGGCGTCTTAATGAGCTGGACACTGACCCGCTGGGACCGGGGTGACCTGGCAGCATGTTTCTGCTAGTTGGCATTTTAGATTTTTCACATGCATCTTGGCAATTGAAGATGACCCTTTCCCTGCTGAAGTTCTGCATCGTTTCCAAGAGCTTTGTTTAAAAGGTGTTATAGTAGTTAATACGTTGTGTGTAAGGTGTCCCTTATTATTGTAAGAGATGGGCAAGAGACCGCAAAACTGACCAGTTCTGTCTGTTCAAACTGTGCAAAAGGAATTCTGTTGTAATAAGAGACACCCCACACATGATGTATTAACTTATTATCAATCACAAAAAGCAAAAAGTGTACTCATGAACTGCTGTGCTGTGCACAGGATGACATCTATTCACAAGATATGAGGCGCTGGGGTTTTGACAAACCTTTTACAGTGATTGGTTCATTTCTCATGCGTGATTTATAAGGTACAAAATGAAACATTGGGTGCTACAGCTAATGAGGTTTAGAGATGAAATTCTCTATGTCTGTGCTGTCAATATACTCCAGCTCAAAAAAAAAAAAAAAAAATTCAGACTTTGATAATGCCATCATCATACGTGTCACTGTAAATACACATTTTACCAAATATGCTATCTTAATTAAAAATATGGTTTGAATAGATAATAGCACAAAGTGTTCTGTAATGAATGCCCAGGTTGTTCTTTTCCAATTTTGTGATACCGGAGCCCATGACTATGAGAAGGAGTTCATTACATGAAATAAGAGAGGATGCACAATGTGCACAGCTGTGCATTCTACACTTGAGCTTTTTATTAAAATTGCCATTGCAGGAATCACTAAATTGCTAATTAAACAGGTGTGTGTTATTTTCTAATTGCAATATGTTTGCAATATCTTTGTGTTACTGTTAAACTTGTTTTGAGGTCCAGGAGAATAATAATTTCAGAATTCAAAGAATTCCAATGCGGGGATTGATTGTGGTTTTAGCCCAGAGGCATGCTTCTATATTTACATGAACAGCAGCAGAGATCAATCAAACGGGACAATTTGCAGAGCTGCCAACAGTTTGAAATTGCCAGATAATTCATAAACAACTTGTCATTATGATTACAGCCTACTAAATCAACAGGTGTTGACAATGGAAAAGGGTTAAAGTGAATGTCTTTGTTCTGGTGTCCTTCCTTTTGTCTCGCGTCTTCGAAGCTGAGAACAGTAAAACATAATAATAATAATAATAATAGCACTGCAGCCAGCTGCTGTATACAGCTTGTGTTATTAGGGCTACCATTCTAGTCAGTAGTGTAGACCATAACATTTATCAACCGAGGAGAGCTGTTTGTCATTAAACAAAGCAAACTCGTTCATTTGCGCCCGACTTTCCTTATTCTCGTGAATTATTTAAGCAGGAGTTACGAATGAGTCTGTTCAAGAGTTTGTAAATTTGGACTGGAAAATACAGATGAGCCGATTAAAGCTTGATTGCCTTTCTGGGTGTGTTTAGCCAGTCTTGCTGTGCTTTTGGTTGCAAGGGAAGTCAACACGGCACAAGCAAAGGACCTTGTTGCATCCACAGAGCCCTCGCTCTGCTCAGGACGATCGGTTCCCTTGGATGGCTCTCCATGTTGTGTGTGACAGGACTGAGCTCAGTGAGCATCTGCACATGTCAGCAGAGTGTACTAGTTGGGTTTGCTGGGTAATTTATTGCTTTGATCCAGTGCCGTTCTATAACTAGCAGCATCTCTCCAGATATCAATCTGGGAAAATACAATATTTAATATTATAGTGACAGATGGCTTGGAGGTCATTCACAGGCTCTAGTATAAAACAGAACTGCACATTCACAGCATCTAGTATAATACAGGACTGCACATTCACAGCATCTAGTATAATACAGGACTGCACATTCACAGCATCTAGTATAATACAGGACTGTGCATTCACAGCATCTAGTATAATACAGGACTGCACATTCACAGCATCTAGTATAATACAGGACTGTGCATTCACAGCATCTGGTATAATACAGGACTGCGCATTCACAGCATCTAGTATAATACAGGACTGTGCATTCACAGCATCTAGTATAATACAGGACTGTGCATTCACAGCATCTAGTATAATACAGGACTGTGCATTCACAGCATCTAGTATAATACAGGACTGCACATTCACAGCATCTAGTATAATACAGGACTGCACATTCACAGCATCTAGTATAATACAGGACTGCACATTCACAGCATCTAGTATAATACAGGACTGCGCATTCACAGCATCTAGAAGAGGTCTACAAGTGCAGTCTAAACAGGTGGGTTTTGAGGAAGCGGCGGAAGACATAGAGAGACAGAGCAGACCTGAAGTTCTGCAGTAGCTGGTTCCTCCACAGAGGGGCTAGGGAAGAGAAGGAGCGAGCAAGGCAGGAGGGGAGTGGAGGGAAAGCATGACCAGTCTGTCTGTAGAGGAGTGGAGATGGGGTGTAGGGAGACATGAGGGTTTGGAGGTAGGAGGGGGCAGTGTGGTGAAGAGAGCGGTAGGCAAGAACAAGGGTCTTGAATTGAATGCGAGCAGAGATAGGGAGCCAGTGGAGGATGCGAAGCAGAGGGGTAGCATGAGAGTAGCAAGGTTTTCTCTGTGTCCTACTGTACACAGTTAGAGGTGATTGCATGTTGTAACCTACCTACTTAACTTCCTATCTACATACCTACCTACATACCTACTTACAAACATACCTTTATATGTACGTACACACACATGCATGCATGCATGCATACATACATACACACAGACACACACACACACATACATATGTACTTACATACAGTACATACACACATACATACATGCACACATACATACGTACGTACATAAATACATACACACATACATACATACTGTACACAAAGCACGGGATATGGCGAAATGTTATATATTTAAAAAAAAAATACCTTGGTGATGGATGAATGATTTGCGAACCGCCAACGAGGCCCTTTGATTATCCAGGGATGTGCCTTCTCCCAGCGATCATGAGATAACCGCACTTTCCGTCCCGTCCCAGAGTGGCAAGTGAATGAATTGCAGCCATAATTTGCAATATATTTGGCCCTTGACAACTGCAAGATTAATGGAAGTACAGGGCAAAGCAATATTGAATTCAGGGGGGTATGTGAACTTGAAAATTTCATATTTCCCATCAATTATATATGAGAAAGGAGTCGGGCTTTGGCAGGAGCCAATTGTCTTTAATAGGTTTACTTGCGGGAGAATAATGTGTACCGGAGTGTGCTGTAAATGTTTCACTGGCCCCCAGACACACCTGAGGCAGTGGAATACTAACTAGCAGTGTGCAGCTTGCTCAGGCTTTGGAAACCAAAAGCGAGATGGATGATTCAAACCCATCAGTAAAACAAATGATCAGAACCTATCAGACCCTCCCCTCGCGTAGCTGTTTTCAAATTATTATAACATTGAAACCGCTGCTAGAATCCAGTTTGACGTGGTGAAAACATGGAGCACATTTGAAGCAGTGTATTGGAGCATCAGCTCTGACGCTTACCAGAATCATGTTCCTAATTGATCCAGGTGAGAATAATGCTGCATGTTTCTGTGTCTACAGTAACATTCTCCGCTAGTTTCTGGTGCACGTTACATAAAGAATGAATTAGGAACTTGAAGAATGTGCCGTACAGCGCTGTCCTGTTTATCAGTGGGGTTCAGGGATACAGTGTTTGAAATACACGAGTAAAGAAGGTGCTATTGGAATCTATTTATTAGTGCTGAGATGCATCATTAAAAATGGGGCTGCTGCTGTCAAGCCTCAGTGTCTGCTCAGAGGACCCTTTGTATTTAGCACCAGGGCGTGGTAGCCGACAGGGATAACTGAAGATATTTGGGTTGCATTATTTTTCCGGTACTCGAGTGCATGGTGTGGAATTTGTGGTGCGGTAGCTGGTGTAAAATTAGGCACAGCTTGATTTGCTTGGGTAATGGTATTACTCTAATGGCAAGTCCACTACCAGTAAATAGGGTGACAAACTATGTCTGGAAAGCAAGTACAGCACGCGCACACAATTGTAGACATGACGGAAATCTGAGAACATTACAGTCTTGTGTGGTGCACTCTTTGCTCAGTAATAAAATGCCTAATCAGGTTTTAAGACGACAGATCTTTGGATGGCTGAGGTGATTTACTGACGACTCTGGTTCTTTCACGCATATGACTTCCTAGATAATTGGATTTGCAGGATATTGCTCAAAACAGATCGCGTTCTTCAAAATTAACATAAGCAAAAAAAAATGAAAGAAAATGGGATCAGAAGAAAATGAAATTACACTGAACCTTTGCAAACACTATTTGATGAAGTTTTAATCGAACACAGATGAGGCAGTGCGTTGTCAGAATCCTTTACCTCTTATTGAGCTCCATTAACAGTGTTTTTGACTCCCTGGCCCCCTCCCCAGAGGCTTGCCAGGAGAGTATGTTCTGTAAGGTAAGTGTTTTGTGCCTCTGCCCAGTGTGAGCTATCAATAAAGCATTAAATGAGTCTGGGCGTCCTTCCAAGGCTATCTAAAGCACTTCCATGAAAACCCATTGAACCCATACGTGCATCAGGCGCATGTTTCTTTAACCCTTGAGGTACTGGCTCTTTTTTGCTGGCTAGTTTTGAGATTAACACTGCTTTCGATCGTGTCATTGAAATTAAGATTGATTTGTTCAAAAGCAGCTCTTATAGACGTTGCTACAGTAACGTGTTAGTATATGAAATAGAAGCGTAAGTGTTAGTATATGAAATAGAAATGGAATGAAGTTAGTAGACTTGTTAAAAGTATTTTGTTACCAGTTTGATACCAATAACATTGCTTTATTCCTAAAGTTGCTTTGGATACTGTATATCCACACATATATATATATCTAGCTGATGTAGAAGGCAGCATTTTGATTCTGGTATAGAACAAGCCTTGGGGGACGCATTGTGATTCAATGCATTGAACTGTGAAGCACCATTCATGTTTAGAACTACAGCTGTTTTAGATCTTTAAAGCGGACCTCAATGGGACGTAAAGGGTTACATTTGTTTTAGCATTTGTATTGATAGTCACGTGACGTTGTTTGTCCTGAATCTGGTGCTTGAAAGCTTGGCACTGCTGACAGCACCCATCATTCTCTCTGCACAAGAAGCCATAGAACAGAGTGGACAAGTCGTATTTACCTGGCAGGCATCCAGACTCCTCAAGATCTCTCGTTTAAGGCTTCTCTGAGTAACTGTCCACAGTGCGTTACCCTGTGCAAATAAACTTTACATAAAATACATACCGATTTCAGTTTGTGTTTTTAAGGATGGAACTTGCATCACTCAGCAGCTTCGGCTTCCCTTACTCGAGTGTGTATGTTCATGTTGAGGATGAACGGCTGAGCTAATGCCATGTGTTGTCATGTGCCAAGTTCACTTTTAATGGAGTTGTGTGCCTTGAAAGGGTCAGAAAAGAGCAGAAACACGGTGAATCAACTAGTAAAGCACAAACATACATTTTACTAGCAGTTCAAGTGAGTGAACAGCCACTAGTAACCCACAAAAGCTCACCAAGCTTAGTAAAGTCTTGTAAAAGCTTGACATGAAGGTATATCATTTGGGATTCCACGTTCAGTTAAAATAAACCTTCACTACACCTTGTCCTATAAATCCTCAGTGAATATTCTATGTATCTACCGCTATATCTTGATCCCGAACAAAATAAGTATTTATTATTTCCAACTGGATTATTAAGATATACATGTATAAAAATGCTTGGATCTCAGAGATAAATTCAGGAATGCTGAATTTTTTTTATCAAAAAATACTTTGTAATAAAAATGCAGCTAAAAAAGAGAAGTTTCAAAGAGCTGAAGCGACACAAGATAAAAGGGCATTTAGACATTATATGGAATGAATACCCTGCAATTAAAATCTCTCAGTAGAAATGTTCAGACAGGGATTTAATCAGGCCAGGTCTTGTGTGCCTCAAACTCTTTGAAGTGGTTGTGGTCATACAGGATTGGTAAATAACAGAGGTTAAACCATGAACATAATAAGCGTACATACAGTAGGCGATGCACAGTGAACATAGGAAAGGTAATGAACCAGACTAGTCCATTGGAGCCAACTATGTTCATCTGGTCTGTACTATAGCTGGAGCACCAGCAATCTTTTTAACCCAATAGCATAATACAATATAGCATTGAATAATATAGAATTGAACTATGTAGCATTGGACTATATAGCATTGAACAGTATAGAATTGAACTATATAGTAGTGAAATATATAGCATTGAACAGTATAGAATTGAACAATATAGCATTGAACAATATAGCATTGAACTATATAGAATAGAACTGTATAGCATTGAACAGTATAGAATTGAACTATATAGAATTGAACTGTATAGCATTGAACAGTATAGAATTGAACTATATAGAATTGAACTGTATAGCATTGAACAATGTAGAATTGAACTATATAGAATTGAACTATATAGCATTGAACAGTATAGAATTGAACTATATAGAATTGAACTATATAGCATTGAACAGTATAGAATTGAACTATATAGCATTGAACAATATAGAATTGAACTATATAGTAGTGAAATATATAGCATTGAACAGTATAGAATTGAACAATATAGAATTGAACAGTATAGAATTGAACTATATAGAATTGAACATTATAGAATTGAACTATATAGAATTGAACAATATAGAATTGAACTATATAGCATTGAACAGTATAGAAGTTAAAGTATAAGTCAAATTGTTTGTTTTGCAGGCCAGGCCTACGCGCCCGAATTCTACTATGACACCTTCAACCCGCTGTGGCAAAACCGTCCTCGCGTCTACTCCTACAGCCTGCAGTGGACCCAGATGAACCCCAACGCAGTGGACCGCATTCTTGCATATCGCTTGGGGATTAGGCAGGTGAGAGAAAACAAGAAAGGCTTCAGAAATATCTTTGGCCATGCCTTCTGTATCTGTTTGTTTTGGTATGAATTGTGCCTGACGGGAGAGGTTGTGCCACAGGTCCAGGAAGCTCATTTTCACATTTGCAATGTGTTTGTGTCGGGTTCCAGCTTCACATCCTTAGAGGGTCGCAGTTGTGTACTGTTCTCAGTTTTGTTTTTCGCTTTTGTTTGCTTTTCTTTTAACTCTTCCCTTTCTTGAGAAAGATGGTTATGATATTCCAGTGTTTAGTACACTGAAGGAGGAGCTACCGTGTACTTGACTTATTTCTTTTGGTTTTATTGTAGGATTTATTTGGATGAATGTGAATTTTCTAAATCAATGCATATAATTGGTGTGCACTCTATGAGGCTTGGGTTTGGATTGCATGTGCAATGTTAAGGCTCTAGTTATCAAGTATCGTGTGTTTGGGCTATGTAAGTCCTGGCTTTAATCTGCTAATTGTACTTCGGGACATTGCCAGGGAGAGCAAACCGCAGCGATGACTTCTGACAGCTTTGACAAGCGAGGCTGTCTCTGTTTCTGGAATGAAGCCCGGAGCAGGTTATAGCCAGTCCTCTTGAGATTGCTCGCTAGCTCCCTCCAGGGGAACACAGCGTCTCTTTAATGAGGAGACACGGCTGATGGTTTTGCTACAAGTATAATCGTAAAGTTCCTAACAAAAAGCCAGTTTGGACTGTGACACCTAAAAGCAGCACAAGCTAAATAAATGAGTGCTTTGGGCTTGGTAAGTATAACAGTCATTTACTTGTGTTTGTTCCTTACTTTATATACATACGGTAGTGAGCAAATTTATTAGACAACCTCAAGATGTGTCCTTTATAGCCTTTATATACTTACTTGCGCTGAATTTTCAGTCAGTCATCAGTGATATAGAAACAGTAGGCACTCGTGTGGAAATGTTAGACCACTTTGTGCTTTAATTAAGCATCTTAAACTGCAACGTTATCAATTAAATTAGTTAGCTGTAATTTGCATCCTTTGACAATTTTCAATTACAGTGGTTTGATTTAATATGCACAGCACATGAATACAAGGGAAGCAACGGGGTGTTGTAATGCATTTGCACACGGCTGTATGTATATAAAATCACTTTGAAACTGTTACTCAGGCTGCTGAGACACTGATCTGCATTGCACACAGCTGTATGTATATACAATCACTTTGAAACTCTTACTCAGGCTGCTGAGACGTTGATCTGCAGAAGGCAGAATTGTTTAACATGCTTGCATTACAAGCGCTGATCCCTTACTTTACAATATTTGTTGATTGATCTAACGTTACAATACCAGCATTACTGGAAAGCACAGCACAGCTCATAGGGGCTGGTTAAATTCAGTTATTGATAAAGCAACCTGACCAGCAGATTCTGTGTGCTAATTCTACTAGATTAATAATAAAATAAAAAAAAATAAAAAAATCTTGAATACGTGGACTGAGCACAAATTCAGAATATTACATAACACATAAATGTGTATTCTTTATATACATTATTTCCATGTTCCATATTCCACACACAGATTAAAAGGAAGCAGCTCTGAGAAGGAGAGCTTGTGATTTCCAGTGCTTCTCAGCAGCGTGTTCTCTGTGTAAAGGCTACGCTTTCTTTCAAGACAGATGGCTTATCTGTATTGGTGCAAGAAGCCCGTTGGTGGCCCTGATACGATCAGTGCTGCTTGTTTATTGCGACACAGTTGACAGGAACCCCAGCAGTGCTTAAGATGTTAGGCCAAGTTTGTTATGGATTTCTTTAGCAGCAGTTGATTTAAAATGTCGCTTGTTTAACATGCTGATTTGTGTATTGATCGGTTTGCAGGAGTATTGCAAGACCACCTGGCCACTGGAGTTATTTCTCAACTTCTGCCCCCTCAGCGTCTCCACTAGATTTGCATTCAGACTGTTATTATGTGGGAACACATGTAGTGGTAAATAAAGAGGCAGGGCTGGCATCAAAGTGAGCTTGTACAGCATGTGGAGCTGATTGGCAAGCTTCCCCCCACGCTGTCCCTGCAAGTCTCAAATGTACCCATGCAGGAAGCTTCCTCTAGGCAGTGTGAGGATAATGTAGTCCCCGGTCGGCACAATCTTTGGCCTCTGAGAGGCTGCACTCAATGCGCCAGTGTGTTGCTAATAATTGGACAGTAACAGACATCATAATGGGGTTTGCACAGAATTGTGAACTGGACGTCTGTTATATTACTCAAACAGCGCAAATATTGTTTTGCAGTATTTATAATCACATTCTAAATAAGAGCAAATATTAACCCAGTAATGCCCAAGCATTTCTGAAATGAGAAAAACTGCTTTATTTATGCAAATAGATTCCTTTCCTGTTGTTCCCTGTCTGGCAACGTAAAATGTACTGCATATGAAAAATTCTGACTTGTGAGGCTGGATTTAAAAAATAATAATATATAGTGGTAGCTAAGCATTGTATCATATGTGATACAGACATGGGATTACAGGGTTAGAATAATTTATTTTGCTTTTATTTAGAATCTGATTGTAAATCAGTCACACAGAGACCAATTAATGAAAATGTTCATATAATCACCCAGACAGGAGGTCAGCTAACCTTAGAGCTGATGTGTACTGGAATCAGCAGGTTCTTAATGGGCGGCCGTGGAGCTAGCCCTGTAGCTGACTGCTAAGGGGTCTGATCCACGAGCTTCACAGTTCACCCTGTCCACCCCCTGCTTCTCTACAATTCAAATCACTGAGATGCCAATACAACAGTCTCTATTAGAACCCAACATTTGTAACTGTGTTTCCTTTTAGCGCAGTTGAGACCGCCATTGATCCTCTCTGTCTTGAAATCTATGCAGCCTGATTGCAAACGCTGTTATGATCGATTCCTTTAGTTGACCGTCCCCTCTTTCTTTTACACGGCTGTTGATTAGAAGCCTTCTCCAATGCTTTTATCAGCCAGCAATGATGTATAACTCATTATTTTTCTTTCTTTTTTCTTTCAAGTGTGTATTATCTCACAATTGCTATATGATCTAGGGTTTCTGGAAATCTCAAGAGGCTTTCACGTTGCAGAATATTCTCAATAAAATAAATCAAACCAAATGGGGACTAGATGAAAGGGCATAGATAACTAGGGACACGTAGTACAGAAGTGAGTACAGTCGGAGAACAGATTCTAATCTGAAGCCTACTTGTTGGTTGCTTTTGAAACGGTCGCCAACACAAACCCCAGCTACCACATTTAAATGAAAACCTGAGCACGTTTGTGCTTACCTCACAGTGTTGTCCATCATGAGTTGTCTTTAGAGTCTAGCCCTCCAGTTCCAGATCATTAACGTCCTACACATTGCTTTAGAGGAGTCAGGAAGCTAATGCATAATACCACACACAACCTTGTTGGTTTTAATAACATGCAATGACGTTTGTTATCTCCACACAGCGATCGCTCTGTGAGAGAAAGTGGAAATCATTAACCTCAAGAGCACAACTACCCACGCTATAGTATACTATATATTTACATATGATATACATGCAACTTTACAACCAATCAGATCGCGCCATCACAACATCTGCAACCAATCAGATTGCTCCATTGTCGTAGGATACTACAGTTACAGCTTTTGATTTCGGTTAGTTTATGAAATGGAACTAGAGAAAAGCAAAAGGCAAAATGTCTAGATTTATTTATTTATTTATTTATTTATTTTTATTCAATCAAAAACCTTTAAAGGACACTTCCCCAAGCCTTGCACCCAGTCCTGTATTTCAGAACTCTACTTGTTCAGGTGTATTACTGGAATGATAATGTGCCAGGAGTCTGAACAATCAGACCCCTGCAGGGTCTGCTCTGAACTGATCACACTTCTCTTCACAGCATGAGGAAGCCTCTTCTGAGTCTGTAGGGTTACTTTCTAATAAGCTCTGTTCATTCAGCTATCCGGAAGGAATCTTTTATTTAACACCAATTGTATTTATCCTAGCATTTGAATGCAGAAATATCAATCAGATTGAAATGGCGTTTCATGGCTATGACTGACTAATCATGTGCCAGTGTGCGACTGTGGGGGTGGAAGATATAATAAATGTTGAAAACAGGAAATATGGCACCACCATTTTTTTTTTTTTTTTTTTTTAATTAACTATTTTTAATACCCTGTATATGTAATATATGTATATGAACAGTAAATGTGCATTTAAATGTAAATGCAATACACATCTATAAAATGTGAATAATGCATTCCTACAGTAGAATGTGTGTGGAAATAGGGAAGGGAATAGGAAATAACTGCATTGTTCAGTAATGCTAAGGGTTTTTTTTTTGTTACTTCTACCCCTCTTCTCCCGTTAGTAAATCCTGCAGCAGAAGAGACCTCGCCTCTTGGAAATGGCATCTGTTTGCAGTATTGTAGAGCAGACGGCCGTACTGGTTATGCTGTCAGAAGCCATGCAGTTTGATTCATAGGATGTCAGATTTGCCATTGGCAGCAGCCACCTGGTGTGGCTGAAAGTCATTCATAAGAATAAAAGGGGTTTGGCTTCCATAGCCTCAGATAGTTGTGAGTGCTAAGAGCTTAGCCTCATGCAGATTGTAACCCAGGGCTCAGAAGTCATATATCGATCCACAGTGTAGGCAATACTGTATGAGCTTCCATACACTGCCAGCTGTCAGCTCGGGGTGTTGGATCCACAGAGTAGGCAGTACTGTATGAGCTTCCATACACTGCCAGCTGTCAGCTCAGGGTGTTGGATCCACAGTGTAGGCAGTACTGTATGAGCTTCCATACACTGCCAGCTGTCAGCTCAGGGTGTTGGATCCACAGTGTAGGCAGTACTGTATGAGCTTCCATACACTGCCAGCTGTCAGCTCAGGGTGTTGGATCCACAGTGTAGGCAGTACTGTATGAGCTTCCATACACTGCCAGCTGTCAGCTCAGGGTGTTGGATCCACAGTGTAGGCAGTACTGTATGAGCTTCCATACACTGCCAGCTGTCAGCTCGGGGTGTTGCAGGTTGCGATCTATCACCAAACATGTGATGTTCCTGATGGGCTACCTGTACAGTGTGATGCATAATAAAACCAAATAATCATTTAATGACGGACTGCTTTGTTAAAACACACACACACTGTATGAGACAGACAGAGGATACATTCAAACACACACACACTGTATGAGACAGACAGAGGATACATTCAAACACACACACACACTGTATGAGACAGACAGAGGATACATTCAAACACGCACACATTGTATGAGACAGAGAGAATATACATTCAAACACGCACACATTGTATGAGACAGAGAGAATATACATTCAAAAACACACACACTGTATGAGACAGAGAGAGAATGCATTCAAAAACACACACACTGTATGAGACAGAGAGAGAATGCATTCAAAAACACACACACTGTATGAGACAGAGAGAGAATGCATTCAAAAACACACACACTGTATGAGACAGAGAGAGAATGCATTCATAAACACACACACTGTATGAGACAGAGAGAGAATGCATTCAAAAACACACACACTGTATGAGACAGAGAGAGAATGCATTCAAAAGCACACACACTGGATGAGCAGAGCCCATTCTACCCTACAGAGCCCATTCTCTAGGGGGAGCAAGGTCAGTCCATCTCCAAGATCATCCGATCACTGGCTTCTCTGAGACACTGCCTACAAAGCTGTGCCCTGGTCCCTGTAGGAACAATAGAAACTGGACTGAGACCACTCAAACTCATTTTAAGTACTCCCTGACTATAGATATACTGCTAGTGACTCCCAAATCTCCAGTAGCCTAAGCTCTTTCAAAGACAGCCATGAATTAATCTGCACCTTTAAGGCCTGGCTTTGTCCTTTATAAAAACCACAGGTTGCTTCTGGATTGTTTGTGAGGCAGCCTTCCTTGAGTGCCCTAAACTGCGCGCTGTAACATTTACAATGACAGTGATCTGCAGCACACATCTGGAATAGGCATCTGTGTGTACTTTATTATTAGCATTATGTTTAGTAGTGCCTTAGGGTTACACACATCCAATTATGTGGAGCAATTTGCACGAGATATATATACAGTATATATAATATAATATAATTATATATATCATTTCATTTTTATTTATTGTTTACATTTCCTAGCTGTAATTGATGTTTTTATTAAACTCTGTGGTTTTTGATGGCGCACAGCAGTGTAGGCGACTCTGGGAACCACAATAAAAAATGTAACGAGCTTTTTTTGAGGCATATATAGCATAAAAAACAAAGAAGAACCATGCAGAATATCTGGAATAGCGACTGTATAAAGTTGCATGAGGACAGCGTGATGGTGCGGGGGTTCGTTTTCGGCTTGCTAAATGGCCCCAGGGCAGAGCAGCGTTTGGTCTGCTCAGTCTCAGTGCTCTTTACACTGCCAGTGGCAGATGTCCTCTGTGCACCACGATCAAAAGGACACAGCAGCTAACTGCATTCCTTATATCTGTGCTAAGCAATCCGGATTCACAGGACCGGTCATGTGAACCTGTGTTCCACGATGCAGTACGTGGATATGGGATGTCATTGACCGTCCAGGCATCACCAGTGTAAACGGCACAGCCATTGGGTCACGGCGACTCTCAGCCCCATGTCTGGTTAATGAAAGCCAGTTTAAACACATGCTAAGAAGGCTCAGGATGGTTTATTCTTCCAGAGGTCTCTGTGTATGCACTTCTTATTCATGTATCCCGTTATGTTAATCAGCTATTGAAAGGTTAGGGGGTTTTAAACAGCGTGATTTCAGAAAGCCAGCACGCAGTGTAGAAGTACTGTAAAGATCACGCTTTACAAACACGGCCAGTGCAGGTCTGCTTTTGATTTAGATGCGTGACAGACATGCAAATATCAAAAACAGCACTCTCATAATCAACATACATTAATACTGTATGTTTACAGTTAGCACTTCCACGTTAGCTTCAGGTAACCGTTATAAGTGCTTATATACAGTGTATAAACATGTTTGTTGTTATGCTGTTAACAGGTATGATTCTCAGTAATAACAGCTCATTACAATCAGTGGTGTAGTTCTGAATCTGAAGGTCCTGGAACACCATGATAATATCGGTCTTCTTAAACAACATTATTATTATTATTATTATATAAATTCACATTTTATTTGTTATACTGAACTTCTAGTAATGCATAGTGTAGGGAATGCCTTTATGTAATTTCTACAAAGTATTTCCACAAAGTGTCTTTCTCCATCTTGTCAGAATGCTTTACCTAATGTGTGTGTGCGTGTGTGTGCGTGTGTGTGTGTGTTTGTGTGTGCGTGTGTGTGTGTGCGTGCATGTGTTTGTGTGCGTGCGTGTGTGTGCGTGCACGTGTGTGTGTGTGTGCGTGTGTGAGTGTGTGTGCGCGTGTGTGAGTGCGTGTGCGTGCGTCCGTGCGTGCGTGTGTGTGCATGTGTGCGTGTGTGTGTGTGTGTCCGTATGTGCGTGCATGTGTGTGTGTGTTCGTGTGCTTCTTCACTGCCATTCCAGGAAGAGCTTTGTTTGTGTCTGTATCCACAGTCGTAGTCGATGCACTGCTGCTGTCGTCTTCGTCATCATTTGTAGCTTCTTAAAGAAGTAGTTCATAATACAGTAGAAGAAGTTCATAATGCTGTTTGCCTTGCATCAAGAGGACTACTGACTGAATCATACACGTATGTATATTTTGCTGACCATGTAATGTTTGAAGTTTATTAGGAAATGTCACTGTTGTGTTGCTGGTTTTTGTAGTGCCACCCTTGGTATGAACCTGCTGTAGACTTGTTGTTCAAGACAAGTGTTACAGTATTATGTGTAGGGAATGTTGATCGATTATACATGATTATACATGATAAGGAATGATGGTTTGGAGTGGGCTGGAGAGAATTTGCATCAGCATCGCCTGAGCTGTGTGCATCTTTCACAGAGGAATCTGCAGGATGATGGCATGAATAAAAGAGAGACTTGGTAACCAAGGAAACAAATGAGGAGTTTTACATCAGTCTAGCATCACGAAATTAAAATAAAAGCTACAACAGCCTCACAAAAAGACTTGAAGCGAGGGAGTCCAACTGTGAAGATCTGGAATTAACACAAATTGCAGTTCTCCTGGGGTTTCTTCCCAAAAATAAAACCAAATGCTCATAATGTTTTTATTTTCCCTCGCTTTCTTTCCCGTTTCCAAGTGAAAGCAGAAGCAATCTTCTTCCAGACTAGACAGACAAGAAGACATTGCTACAAAACCGCAGGTGACATCTGTTAGTGCCAGAACAGATGTCTTTTATGACTTTCACCTTAACAAAAAGGCCCGTTGTTTGACAGTCCCAAAATATCAAAGCCTTTTATTAATTCATTCTTGCTTTTGATGAGCGAGTTTCACTGCTGTGCAGACTTCATGGGTGAGACCCGTAAATAACCTGAGTTGATGGTATCTGAATAAAGGTAATCTGGAAAGGAATGAAATGTCAATATCATCATCCACAGCGCCAGAAAACAGGTCCCTATAAGAGATCAGGCAAGCTGTAGCAATCACTTACTAGGGCAGGGGAATTATAGTGAAATCCTTAATCAATGCTTTTAATCCCTCTGTGATGAATGATGCTGCAGGAATTTAAGTTATTTTTTTATGTATAAAGGTTTTCCACAGGAATATAACAAAGCAGCAAACAAAGGCGTCCAATATATGCGAAATTTACTAAGTAACTACTCCGTAAATACACAGTAATTAGAGACACTTCATGTAAAGTGAGTCTTTCAGCCCTTCAAGAAGCCTTTACTCAAATAAATACATTGAAATCTGCTTACAGGGTAAAGTGGTTTTGAGGAGGATCTAAAGGCAGCAGAATCCTGTTGTAAAGAAGCTGTGGAGCCTAGTCTTTTTAAAGACACAACGTCCGGGCCTCGTATGGGTGGATCTGCTTAACAACCTGCCTGATGGCACGTAGCATGCGCCTCTAATCAGCTGGATGATCACCATTGTTATGACTGTGCTATCAAATTGTTACTTTGCCACTGCCCTTCCCTGTTTACAGATTTGTGCTTCTAATTAAGTTCATGTTACTCACAGGGACTTCTTTGAATTGTTCCCTGTCTGAATTGTTCTTCTTTCAGTTTCATTCAATTGCAAAGAAGTTCTGCATACAAAAAAAGAAGGAAAAAAAAAGAATTGAAGTTCCTTGCTTTATTTATAGGCAGTTACAGAGTTTGGTTCATCAGCAATGAAACTAGCAGACTGGGCTTAGGCCTTAGTGGTGTCCTGAGACAAATAGACTGGCCCCATTTGCGCTTGTGAATTGCCTGGGCTGTTTAATTGCCATATTTATTTTCATTTGAACTCATAGAGATATAACACCTATGGCTACTAGCTGAAGCACAGGAGTAACCGTGGAAACCATAGAACTGGAGCATGTTAGAGTAACCGTGGAAACCATAGAACTGGAGCATGTTAGGCACAGCTAGGGTTTAAAATGGCCCCCATAGAAGGAACCTCAGCAGTCGTGCATTCTATTTGAACAGCTGCTACCTTTAGTATTCATACTGGATGAGGATTGTAACCTTCTCTGGGCTAATTAAACTCTGCCAATGATCCTTACTAGAATACAGTAAAGCAATGTGATGTTACCATTAAAGTGGAATCGCTTGTCAACTGATTAAACTTCATTTTTATGTTACTAATGAGTTTGAAAGAATACACTGGGAAACCGATATAAAAACCAGTGTATTACCCTCGGAGGAAACCCCATCAGAACCACTTGCCTAATGGAGTGCCGGCAAATATTGTAGGGCGGTCCGGATACAGCAGAACAGCTGGTACTGATCGTACTGCTGTAGAATCACGAACATGGTGGTACCATTCTACAGTCTGTCAGTGCCTCAAACCAAATGTAACAGCCTTTGTTGATTCTTGTTTGTGCTTCACAACTAAAACAGTTGCCGCGCAAGACAACCCACGGTGTGTGGCAGAAAGTAGGTATTTGACCGTCCGTTTTCATACTGAGCCCAACACCGAACCCAGGGGCGCCAGCTCTTTCCAACAGGGGGTATAGAAAGTGTTGAATGGACAACAAGTGTTACAATATATAATGTGCTGTTATGCGCTTCTTTATCACCAGTAGTAATAAGCGTGAAGAATTCCTTTTTATACTGGATTCCTGAGACCCCCAAGAGAAACTACCTTCAATAGGGAATTCAGCTGTGGTGCAGTGTTGTTATTTACACATCTGTGAATGTATACCCACAGCATAAAAAATATCATTGCCATTTTGCCTTTGTTTATATTTTAGTCTGCTGGCCTGTGCCACCCCAGAGCTTGCAGCCGACATCTCTAACCCTGGCTGCTGCAGGTAGTAGCAGGAGAGAGCTGTTCAGTTCACTTAATCACAGAGTGGCAGGAAGGCTTGTGTGTGGCTGCATCTCAAAACTGCCTTTATTGAATGTAAACGGATTGAAAAGGTCTGGTTTCTGATAAAGCAGAGCACACAGGAGAACCATGCAGGAAACAGCCTCCCCCAGAATCATATTGTAATATAACATAATGTGATTGTGGGGCGCTGCTGTTTTAAAAACCAGGAGAGCAAATCTCTCTGAAAGGTTATCGCAATACACCTGGCTGGCAGACATTATTGCAATTTCTCTATCATTAGAATACATGCAAATGTGCTCAGCTTATAGGCTTTAACAGTGTCAGCATGGTCTCCAGCACAGCATTCTCCTCGGAAGAATTAGACCCTCCATTCAAATGGAAATGAGACCCATTGTACCACACGATTTTAAATCTAGGTGAGACGGGCTGGGAAGATGGAACAATGCGATGACTGCTGGGTGCGGCATAGAGAATTAAATCCATTCCTACATTACTGGGCCAAAAAAAAAAGAAGCAGCAAGAACAACAGAGATAGACTGACTACAATGGGAGCTGGCATGCTCTTATTTTCAATGGGAGCTGGCATGCTCTTATTTTCAATGGGAGCTGGCATGCTCTTATTTTCAATGGGAGCTGGCATGCTCTTATTTTCAATGGGAGCTGGCATGCTCTTATTTTCAATGGGAGATGGCATGCTCTTATTTTCAATGGGAGCTGGCATGCTCTTATTTTCAGTGGGAGCTGGCATGCTCTTATTTTCATTGGGAGCTGGCATGCTCTTATTTTCAATGGGAGCTGGCATGCTCTTATTTTCAATGGGAGCTGGCATGCTCTTATTTTCAATGGGAGCTGGCATGCTCTTATTTTCAGTGGGAGCTGGCATGCTCTTATTTTCAATTATTATTATTATTATTTATTTCTTAGCAGACGCCCTTATCCAGGGCGACTTACAATCGTAAGCAAAAACATTTCAATGGGAGCTGGCATGCTCTTATTTTCAGTGGGAGCTGGCATGCTCTTATTTTCATTGGGAGCTGGCATGCTCTCATTTTCAATGGGAGCTGGCATGCTCTTATTTTCATTGGGAGCTGGCATGCTCTTATTTTCAATGGGAGCTGGCATGCTCTTATTTTCAATGGGAGCTGGCATGCTCTTATTTTCAGTGGGAGCTGGCATGCTCTTATTTTCAGTGGGAGCTGGCATGCTCTTATTTTCAGTGGGAGCTGGCATGCTCTTATTTTCTTTTGACGCATCTCTCCATTTGTCTTCTGTTAAACATGCCATGCTGTTTCAATTACTTACTGTTCTGCCTTTATCTGCGCTGACAAGAAAGCAATTATAGCACTTCACGAACATCCTCACAGTCATATTTGTGGATGGTTTTATTTATTTATTTATTTATTTTCATTTTAAACACAGCTCTTCCACAATTGCCTGTCAATGCATTAGATTTCCTAGATTTGCAGAGGCTGCTGTTTTGGAAATGCATTTTTGCTCATGTCGGATGTTTATTTGTTTATGCATTTATTTTTTTTTCTTGATCTGTGTCCTCATGTCCTCATTCATTAAAGCCCAGTTTTCATCCCTCAAAATGTATTATTCTAATGGCCTACTGGTTTCTAAATCATTTAAGTAATGCTTCATTTTTTGCAAATGAATACATTACGCTGTGCCTGTAGTGGTTGCCAGAGTGAGTTTTGTTTAGCATTTGCTGTGATACTCTAGTCCACCTGCTGGAGATGTAAGTCATGCTGACATACTTTATCATGCTGATGTTATTTATATCATCGGTGTGGTATATGAGGCTTATGTTTCAGTAGACCGTTATGTCATGGTTAAAAGGTTTGGTTGTGAATGAAACATGGTTCACTTTAATAGCACGATTTGAAGATGAATACTTGCACACTTACTGGCACGCGCCAGCCAGTGATCCTGCAGAGCTGCACACAGCCTGCTTGTTATAAATGCGATTATTATTATTAAATGTCAGGCTGCATCAGTTTTTAACAGTGATGCAGCCTTTTGACATAGTAAAAAATAAATAAATAAATGGTAATGATTTCTGGTAATGATGATTCACGTCCTTAAGGGAAAATGCTGATCTTGTGAATTTAATTTAAAACAATAACAACAATAAGCTGTGGGTCAGAGCTTTATATTTCTGACAACTAGACTCAAACGAAATGCAGGGCAGTGCTTCAAGGGTTGCTTAGGCCTCCAGGAAGGCTATTGAACTTGTACTAGATAGTATTACATATTCAGTTAAAGAAAGGTCACACAGTGGACACATACATACTGTACTGATACCCTAGGGATTCTTCATCACAAATTTCAGTCTACAAATAAGTTAGGTCCTCTCATATTAACTTCCGCAGCACAGCCATGTCAAGAACGAGCACACAGCCTCTATGTATCCTGAATCACTGTAATAACAGTGACCCACACAGCAATCTGGTTCATTTTGAAGGGGAGTTCGCTGACTACTGAACCAGCCACTCCTCCTGTGCTTCGGGAGCTGTTGTTCTACAAGTCTGCACACAGGAAACCTGCACTGTGCTACCCTCGTCCTCAATGGGTTACAGAGGGTTAAGCTCGCAGAAGGCAGTCCAGATTGTAATTGAGCAGCTGCGCGGCTTTTCCTCTAGCTCCTGTGCAGCTTTGCTTAGAATCTGTATTGATTTGAACTCTGTGTTTGCGTTTCAGCCCGGGGAGTATTTAACGAAAAGTCACCTTTCGCTTGGTACTTCCAATTATACCTAATTGTAACTCAGCTACGGCTGGATTGCATTTAGCAGAAAGTTAATATAATGCCGTGTCTTTGTAAAGAATGGCGGACGGGAGCTACAGTCTCAGGTAGGTAAATATACAGTAATCTACAAATCCTACAATCAGAAAGTATTAGTCTTCTAAGTAAGAGTTCACGATATTGATTGGAAACCGTTTAGCGTTGGATCAATGGAGGGCTTTAGGACCACAGAACTTGTCTGGCTAAAGGACAGCACTGCTATGTGGGGTCATTGTCTTGCTGCTCATTGGATGCCTGCATCGACCAATAAGGTCAGAGACTGAAGGAGGGACCAGGAGATAAGAATGTGCGTGTTCCCTTTTCCAGTTTCCAGTAAACCCTGAAGGTTTTAATAACAGCACAGAGCGAGACCGTGCTTTGATAGGTGGATAACTGTCACGCAGTAGGACATCACTGATCATCTCTCTTGAGTGTTGCATGTCAACTCACAAACCCATAAAAAACACACCATTCTCCAATTTTAGGTCTTCACTTCCAAATCTAGAATATACCCAAATTGGGTAGCTTCCCGCTTATAGGTTTCAGCTTTGGGGACAGACCTAGTATATTGTGTGTTCGGTTTATTTCTGAGTAACCATGACCTTCTAGACAAACTACCTACTAACCCTCAAGTGCCCTTGAGAATTAATAAAAACCTCTGGCATTATCTGAAATCTTAGTATACTGTCCCAAGCTGGGCCCGAATGGTATTTAATGACCTTTTATCAGGAAGCAGTGCCATTTCCCAAGAGAATGGTCAAAATAAAATACATAGTGGATGGTGCAGTTTCTGCCTTTACCTTGCTTTGTTGAGGTGGCTGTACACTGAGCAATTTTTGTTTTTCATTTGTTTCAAGGCTGCTTAACAAGAAAAGTAACAGAATGCTATGCCTCAAGAGTTCTGCTTTACACAGAAATGTTTGTGCATGAAATTATCATATTTGCAGGCATTATAACAGCAATTGAATCCGGAGATGGACATCTCATTATTGACTCCATTATTGAATCCTGATGTGAAAAATATGAACACTGCAGGCTTTCTGACAGGAGGCTAGCTCTATTTTCTCACTTGGTTTAACCAATCAGCTTTCATTTGTCCCAGGTGAGGTACTGGCTTCCTGCTCTATTCAGAAAGTTTATTACCGTCTGGGAATGATCAACTTCCAGCGAAGTGACTGAACATCATTTACGGTGCAATGCAGGGAGTAGAATAGAAATCAAAAACTTACTAGAGAAAATAACCTTCTGACCTTGTTTAACAGAAATAAAGATCCTCTCACACTATTACCGCTTTTATCAAATTCATTTTTCTAACGTCTCAATAATCTCATTTATTGCCCAGCCAAGAATGACAACTTGGCACAGCCGGGATGTCCGAGGCCTGTTTGTTTCAACAATGGTGTATTTTCCACTGCATATTCCAGTAGATATTTATATATGGGCTGTTCCCTCACTGCCTGGTCAGTCTGTTATGTAAATGGCACCCTTGCTGTGTATTCAGTAACTTGTCAGTTGAAGCTCCCTGTAGGAAGTCAGTTCCCAGTCACAGAGAGGTAGATGGCATATGTGACAGGCTTTGACAGAGGGCTGATACAAGGCTTCAGCTGGCAAGCGCAGGACTGCACACAGGACTGATATTCCATGTGGAGCAGGCTTATAAGTGACACCTCTACATACTGCTCCATACATACTGTGTAGAACACACTGTGCTTCCACGTCCCTCAAGGAATTAGAAGCAGTGATCACTGCGGAATGGGCACATATCCCTCCGAACTCGTTCAGACATCTTGCAAACTTCTCACGTTGAATCAGTGTCGTCGCGGCTGCTCAAGGCTGCCCTATACAGTATTGACAGTGTCATAGCAGGTATGTTACTATTACTCTGTGTGTTACTATTACTCACACTATAAAACACCATAGCATATTCCCTATAGAACTGCTGTAACCCAGTGTATGCAGAGAACACACATTAACACACAGGAGCTGAACTCGGGTTTGAAAAGGGTTCCTGTTGTGCTCCCAAAATTACCTCAGAAAGCCAAATGGTGAGCAGTGATGAGAGAGAAGAATTTCATTCATGCCGAAAAAAAACAGGTATGTGAGCAGTGATGAAAGAGAAGAACTTAATTCATGCAAAAAAAAACAGGTATGTGACAGGGACGGTTGAGCTTCTGTGTGATACAAGAGAAAATTACAACGTTACAGACTTTAATGATTGATGTGGACAGTAATAAGGGAGTCCCTCGCACACACAGCTGATTTCCCTGTGGCAGACAAATAACCCACTGTTGTTTAAAAAATATAAATATATAAACTCATACCTCACTCCGGTTTTGATTGCAATGATTTCAGCGCTCATGTCTCTGGGTGTGTTCTGATTTAGTGTTCTGATTTTATGTTCTGATTTAGTGTTCTGATTTTGTGTTCTGATTTAGTGTTCTGATTTTGTGTTCTGATTTTGTGTTCTGATTTAGTGTTCTGATTTTGTGTTCTGATTTTGTGTATTTTTCTGCTGTAAATGTGATTTCTGGATGCATAATAATGAGGTTAGCTGCACGTGCCCATACAGAAGACAATGTAGTGAATATTCAGACATGACTGGTACAGGATTATGATGGAGGTCCTTTGCTTGAGAAGTGGTATTAACGATGCTAGATCATATTGGTGGTAATGACATCATAAACGTAATGTAATGGCAGGTAATGATGTGCCTCCCGCCACATTGTAATTCAATATCCCACTCACTACAAAGCAGTGAAGTTTGACTGCTAATGCGCAGGACAGGAGTTTGAAGTGAATGACCGTGACGAGCAGCGAGTCCACTTCGCAGTCTTCAGGAGATAAGGGCACTGGATTGGTTGTCGTTGTTTTCTTAACATTTCTATCACTGTTATTTGTTTTTGCTGCCACATTCCAGTAAAAGATCAATCAGGAATGCTGGCCTGCAGTTAAATCTTTGAAATCAGATTTGATAACATGTGTGTTTGCATCGGCTTATTCCTGAGCTGGACTGATTGGCCAGTGGCTTTTTAATTTGTAGTTATTTTACAGAGTTTTTATTGTGACGCGCCCTGGGAGGCTCTGCATGAGGAACTGCATTGCATTGAAGTGAATTGCATTGTGTTGTAAACGATGGCAGACTGTGACTATGTCGTCTCTCCCAGATTGCACGTACAGTAAGGATTTGTTTTAAAAGCTTTTCCTTGTTCCTAGGCTGGTCAGCAGCGCTGGTGGGAGCAGGAGATCCCAGTGAATGGGATGATCCAGAAGGGGGAGCTGATCACCTACAACCTGTCCGAACTGATCAAGCCAGAGGCGTACGAGGTGCGCCTGACCCCCATCACCAAGTTCGGAGAGGGGGACTCCACAATCAGAATGATCAAATACAGCGGTCAGTACCATGGGGGGCGGCTCTTACACCAAGCTCTTAAAATAGGGGGGGGGGGCAGCGGTACAACCAAATGTGGCAGATATCAAAGAGCATCAAATGAATGTGTGGCCATTTAAAACAAAGTATCTTCAGGACTAGAAAAATCATTACAAAAATAACAGCAAAACATTTGTTATTCAGATGTTACTCCTGTGCAATTTGATGAAAAACTTATGAATTTGTGGTAATTATTTTGGCGCGTTATCAGAATTTACAACAACAGCAGTTATAAAGCACTGAGGATGGAAACCTATCCATTCAGAATTAAGCTTGGAATGTTGGGTAACACTTTACACTAAGCGTCTCTAATTGCTGTGTATTTACAAAGTAGCTGCTTGGTGAACGCATGTGCACTGACACATCACTGCAATGTTATTATGCAGAGTTACAATGAAAGGGTTAGGGTCAGGGTTAGAGGAGGCTGTATTCAGAGTTGTAATGCAGGGCTAAGAAATGGTCGTTGCCACAAGGTGTAACCCGGAAAGCAAGCATTACGAAAACAAAAAACACTGGCGAATTCAATATAGACAATAAAACCCCTCCTTGACACACACCCGTCTTTTCATTCCTCGATGATCTTCAACATAACATTATTTTGTCATCAGTTACCTTATCAAAACTACCTGATAACTGATCTGTTTTATTTCATTACTAACAGAAAAGGCTAGCTGAACATTATTGGACACCTGGATTATTTCTAAGTCAGCTAGAAATAGATTAGTTGAGTATTGGACGTTTATTAAAGTGATCCATAGGAAACAAAAATACCATGTATGATGTGTAAAGATTTCTAACGGACATTTTTATCCCTGTATTTATTCGGATGGGTTCTTTTACAGGTTCATTATTATAATTAGGCCAATACTGTTGTTATACAAAATAAGATTTAGTTTATTATAGCAATAATTTACGCAGGATTTGACTCATTATTGGCTACATTGTGCACATTTATAAACAGTCAAAATAAAGAAAAATGAGTAACTGCATGTTGAGATCCCCTTGTAAAATGTCAGATATAATTCCACCAGTTGAGCCAATGGCATAACTAATCACACTTTCAAAGGGTTTCATTGCTATTAAATCAGCACTAAATCAAAACATCTGTTTTTGTCGCATCACTATGCTGTTCTCAAATTTAAGATGCAGGCCATTTTTGAGAAGAAAAAATTGGTTTAAAAAGTGCGTCTTAAATTTGAAGGAATACGGTGTATGTATCCCCAAACCACTACCCCATTCAAGCAGTCCCATTGTATATCATTCCCGCTAATTAGATTTGACCGGACTGACGGATAGCGTGATTCGGTTAGGGGAATATTAGATTTTATTTTGATTAAATATGTGTAGCTCTGCTGGAATCACAGCAATTATGAAACTAAATTAAATGTCTCTCTGTCACGGTATGGTTCAGGAGCTGAAATGAGAAATTGTACAGAGCTATCCAGCATTTCAGCATGTGTCAACCTGAAGCACAGTCCTCAGCCACGCGGTAATTGGAAGGTTGCCCTTTGAATACATCAGTATGTCAGGCTTCTTTCGCTTCAGTGACAAGAAGGGATGACCTCCTGCAAACTAAACTGTAAACAGGGTATCTGCTCGAATCGGCACCCTGCACATATTGTTTGGTTTATTTGATAAAACTACACACAGATCTTTTTTCCTTCTTTTTCTGTGGGGGGGCTGTAACAATTATATGACCCTTTAGTCGCTTGTTTAGCAACAGTGCAAGAACTGAGATGATTGCTACAATGTCTGCTTTTCTAAAGTGTCTTTACACTGACCTGGCAAGTGCACTTTTCAGAGAGGGCGCTTTGCAGCACACGGCATACACAGCGTCTATAGACAATGTATTGGAAGTAATTGGGAAATAAAGCAGACTAATAACCCAGAGGTATTGTGAGGTGGAACTGGCCTGAGATCACAAGCCTCTGTGGCAAAGTGGTTTGCAGGGTACATGTGTAGTGTAGTGATGCGGTGCGTAAAGAAGAGACAGTCAGTGATAATCCAATCAGAAAGTGATTGCAATCCAGGTCTGGTGACCAAACAATAAATCCCAGGTAATGCACACCAATGTGTATTATTATGTATTTATTTCTTAGCAGACGCCCTTATCCAGGGCCACTTACAATTGTTACAAGATATCACATACAATTATATATTTTTTTTTTTACACATTATTTTTACATACAATTACCCATTTATACAGTTGGGTTTTTACTGGAGCAATCTAGGTAAAGTACCTTGCTCAAGGGTACAGCAGCAGTGCCCCCCACCTGGGATTGAACCCACGACTCTCCGGTCAAGAGACCAGAGCCCTAACCACTACTCCACACTGCTGCCCTATTGCACTGTTGCATAAACACAGTCAAAGTACACACACACAATATACAAACACAGTCACCAGTCCTGGGTGAGTGCTGCAGTGCTCATGGTGTAAATACAGTTTATATCGTGATACAGGTGCAGTGATGTCCGGGTTCGTGCTGGCCTCTGGCGACAGCTCCGGTACGTGTTAGCCATCTACTAATAACAACAAATAGCAACAATTAGAGACAAACAAACAAAACACTCACGGTACGATAAACACAATACGGGTCCTTCCGGGTCGTTTCTGAACCATAAACAAAGGAACAGATCACGTTGCTTCGTCCCCTATTTGTACCGTCACGCATGACCCCTTGGTAAACGATTGCAGTCGCTCCTCCAATCCACGGCTGCCACATCGTTTCCCTTCCGGGTCGATGAGTTAGTGCACCGAAGCCCTGCCCCCTTTCTAGATGACGGACTTCCTTTTAACCCTGGGAATGAAGTGTCAGGCCAACCAGTCCAGGGTACTCTGTTCCTGTTCCTGTTGCCCTCACAGGTCGGGAGGGAGATTTACCACCAAGAATCATTCTATTTCTGTCACAGCCTTTTAAACAGACGCAAAACACAAAAGGGCTTTTGATCGCGGCAGATCCGTTTGGGAGCCAAACATCTGATCCAGAAAAGCAAGATTTCAATTGCACATGCGGCTGCTGAGCTCCTGGCACATTCCGTCTGAATTGCTGTAATTGTAAACATATAAATAATGAGAGCAGCGAATGCATGTTAATTACAGTTTGTGCTAATGCTGTGTGCTTTGCCAGATAACAAACAGCTGCTCGTATTGCAGCTTCAGCAGGGTTTAGGGGGGGGGGGTTGGTTTCATAAACAGTGGTGTGGAGTAGAGGCTGCCTTGAGTATAATACATGAGTGAATGCCAAATAACTCTTCCTGTTTCTTATGTACCTTTGTTAATGATTTTATTACTTTCTATATTCCATCATTTATATTACACCTTGATTCTAACTTTCATTTGTGTTTTGAAAATGCAGCTCACATAGTGTCCTATGTAATTCAATGGAATAGAAATATTAAATATAGAAATATATTTGGTTGTAGATGTAGTGCTTCAAAAATGTGATTTCCATAGTAGCTAAGTGAAGGGAACTGCAGAGCAAATGCAATAAATAAATAATCACTTCCATGATGATTATCATGGTTTTGTGTTTGGGCACACCTTTGCTAAATGCTTATATTTTGCCCCCTTTCTATTGGCCAAAAAAATAAAAGGGCCATGTGGTAGTTGACACCTGTCACCTTTTTAATGTAAATTGTGGTCCTGAAAATGTCACTTTTCAACACAAGCTTTCTGATCTCCAAAAACTTTGATGCAGGAGATCCGTTTAAGATGACTACATGTAATGGACCAACCCATGCAAAGGATTAACAAAGCACCAAAATCAACTTCAAAAAGAAGAGGCGATGTGATCTCATCCTGCCTGTCATCACACTCCATTGACCTCTAATGAATAAACATGATTCCGTTCCTTTTAAACAGGCATATCTATTAGTGCCAAGAATCTTCCCCTTCCTATGCAAAGATATTCACACAAATGCTTTATCAGAAGCATATTAATGCAGTTACATGTGAATTAAATCACTTTTCTTTAAATTACTCACCACATTAGGTGGCGGTATCTGCTGTGTTTCTCTGTGTAAACATGAGCACTTACATTAAGAGACTGAAGTGAAGAGCCATTCGGAAGTCATTAAATGAGTGATTTATTAGATTACGCTGCCAGATTTTTTAGTATGCACTGAATACCTCTGGCACATGGCCTTACCCTTCTTGAGCACCCCTGTGTCACTCAATTGTGTCAGCAGGGATTGGCAGCCATCAGAAGAGGCCAGGAACTCACCCACCACCCACAGAACAGGAGTGTTCCATAACACCAAAAACGGGCTGTAAGGATGTTCTGCATTGATTTTACCTGTGATTGAATTCAAGCTCCCTTTGAAGTAGTTATCAGCCAGTTGGTTTTGAGTGCACTACCTCATATCACTCTCAGATTACACTTCAAGACAAAGCTGCTCTGTATTCCACCCTTTGTGCCATAATGTACCTCCAATGACTCAAGTGTTTGAATGCAGTGCCATTGCCAGTCTCTGCTTCCTTGTAATGGGTGTGATCATTGATAAGCACACACCACTAACGTGTAAAGCTAGTAATAGAATACAAACAGGGCAGCGAGCTCCGGTCTCAGTAGGATGGACTCCTGAGTTCTGGACACTGGGTTGCGTCACCCTTTATACATAAAAGAGTTTCATCCCTCAAGCACAAGACATGCACAGCATTTGAAATACAAACATTATCCATATATGGTTGTTAATAAGTAGTTTAATTAATTGCTACATGTGTAGCTCTCAGCAATATGTTATTATTAAGCAGATAATATGCAGATAAGAAGCAGATAATATACCGTGAGAATGGAAGACAGGACGGCATGACTCCAGTTGTTTTCGTTCTTGCATGATAAGTTTTCGCCGGTGTTCTGGGTTTCTGTGAGATTCTCCCTGCTTATCTCATGCCCCTGACACAGTAAGCTCAGAATAGACACTGTCAAAACTGCACTCACTCCTGACACACAAGAAGAAGAAAAGACAGAAATTGATACAAAAATCCTACACTGTTACAGGTTTTTCTATAAACCCTTCACTGTGCAGTTTACGATTATTATAAAATAATCTTACATCATTGTAACCATGAGATGGTTCATGGGGCAGGAGCAAAGGGCTCCTCCCCATCCTATCTTAAACCCTAGTTCAAGCACTCCTCCCTGTTTTTACCCCTCCATCCTCCCCTCTGGGGGTCAGGGGAAGCTTGCTACCCCGACGAGGCTGGACCACGCCGGCCTCACCCCCTCCAGGGTGGCTGTCAGCGAGACAGCGAGACCCCCGGCTAAAGCTCCAGCCCAGCTAAATACACAAGTACCAACCCCCCGCCTGACCCATCGCAGTCATTGCTCCTGCCCAGTGAGTGAGTATAGGAAATCCAATGCAGGCTCTCCACAAACTAACCTTTTTTTTGTTTATTTTACAGCTCCAATGAATCCCCACTTAAGTAAGTATCCATTGCATTCCTTTTTATTCTGTGCTTGTTATTATTATTATTTATTTCTTAGCAGACGCCCTTATCCAGGGCGACTTACGATTGTTATATCCTTTGTAAAATGTGGCTCTACAGGACCGCAGCTACCTTCTATTGCATTAAAGACAACACACAACGTTGCTTACCTATTTTGTTTCAAAATCATGAATTCTTCCAAATGCGAAAGCATGAGCTTCCATTGCACGTGCTCAGACGTAAATCAAAGCGATGGTGTAATCCTCCTGTTGCGCAGATGATAAATGCTTTGCCTTTTGCTTGGGAATTAATGTAAAATCCCTATTTGGGACATGCTGAGCAGAAAAAAATATATCTTGCCTACAGGCAACAAACAGGCAGCAACGCTAGGTTTTCCTAGCATGGCGGTAACTGCAAATTACTACATCTTCCTATTCGAGATAGAACAAGCCTCTGAGATTCAGTTCCATCTGAGCTTGTTAAGGGGTCTAATTGACTTACATGGCAGCAGTGTTGAACCCATTTAAACCCTTGAACTTGCTGAGCAACAGCAAGAAAGGCTTAGAAAAAACAGAACTATCACCAGCCGGCTGGTATATTTTTAAAAGAAACAGAAAAAAAATAGGTTTTGGATCTTTTGACAAAAAAAACAACTACTCCAAGCTAGAACTCACAGTTGACATTTGAAAACTTTGAATCAATGTCCATGCAAATGAACGACTTGTTGGTTTACAACGGCTGTGAGATGTGCAATGAGATATTGAGAATGTAATCTGCAAGCTTCTTGTTCAGAGCTAGGCAGGGCTGGGGGCAACGGTATGAATATAATAACAATTAACAATATAATAGTAAATTATATTAACAATAAACGGCAATTAACAATATAACAATAAACGGTGCACCCTTTAGGCTGAGACTGAGCCACTTAGTTGGCACCTATGGACTGAATGCTGGCAGATTCGGTATGATTCTGCTTCCAGGTTTGGGCACACCACTAGCTAGTTAGTGTCTTAATTCACATTTACACCCAGAGGCAACTAGATTGTATCTAATGTGCAGAAGAAATATCTTGCTAGATACTGTAGTAACTACTTACAGTACTTAAAAGACTTGGATAACTCAGCGTGTAACTGCACTGATGAGCTTCAATTCCCTTTAATACTATTAGCAGATCCACGAAGAGTTTCCTTTAATAAAATGTGAATTCACTGTGGTTATCCTTAGCATTTCTAAGAATCGCTATTTCGTTAACAGGGAACTTTCACTGTGGATTTGAAGAGGACCCCATCTGCATGTTCACGCAAGAAAAGTCGGATAATTTTGATTGGACCCGTCAGAGTGCTTCAACCAGAGACACAAAGTATACGCCTAACACAGGCCCCACCACCGACAGAAGTGGGTCCAAACAGGGTGAGTACAGGGAGAGACTTGCCAAGTGTCTGTGCTGTCCCTTAAAGCTGAGGGAACACAGAGCTGTGCTTGGAACATGGTTTCAGGAGACTAGGTTTCAGGCCACTGCATGGCACACCAGGAGAGACTTGGGGTTTAATACAGCAAATTGGGCTTTGTTACAGTAATAAAATATGAGCTAATGTTAAACAGGATCCAGCAGCCCTAGTGACTGACATCAAATGATTTTGTTCGAGGACATACTCTGAGCTGCGGACTGTTCTTCAAACATTCAAACGACTGACCTACCCGTGCCCTCGGAAGTGGGTTTTTTTTTTGCTAAATAAATTGGAGTGGGAGCCAAGCTGCATGGTGGAGTAAAACTCAATCATTCCCCAGGAGTAGGATATCTTCTTGTATTATTTAGATACACTGCAGTATAATTTAATACGGACACAAAGGGTTCTGCAGTTTGCAATTTCAACCTTCAAAAAGAAAAAAATCCTTGAAGGAGCTCTTCTAAATAATTGAAAAATTACATTTTGTTTCAAGGATTATGGCAAAAGCTCTCGTCACAACACAACCTGACCTACACATCGTTTAAAATGTCCTTGGTATCGCTTTAAAAAAAACAAGTTTCGATGCCTTGCCCAAGTTGTAGAGTCTGCATTGTGTTCTCGTTGTATAAACTGGTATTTTTTATAATCTTCATGTTAATCACACATCATTTCTTATTTGTTTAATATCCCATCAAGTGCATGGTTTCTATAATCCTCTATGGTTGTTTCCACTTAGGTCATTATTTACCAGGCGTGCAAACTAAAATCTAAACTATTGCAATTTTCAGTTCTTACAATCTCAAAAATCTGCTCCAGGACCTTTTCTCGCAGTGCACCTTCATGCAGAGGATTGAGATTTCTACAACACTGAACTCACTGTTCAGCTGCAGAAGCGTCACCTAGCCAGCCAGTCTACAGTGGATGGAAATTGCTGATTGCATGAATAACACCCAGGGCCCGGTTTATTAAGTTATTGATTTGTTTCCTTTGCAGTTAGGTTCCAGTGAGATGAAAAAAAAAAATAACCAACCGTAAAGTGCACAAAATTATTTTCTTAAGCAGTCAGTGGTCTCTCTAAAGGGAGGGGCGTTGAAATGTATTTCTATGACAAGAGCTCGCCAGATAAAGGGATGGCTATCTCCCTGAATCTCCTTGCTGCAGTTTTATTGCACTTCAGTTGAGTCGGTGTCGATGATTGCTTTTTCAGTGGACGATGCTGGACCTCAATCACGATAAATTCCACTCTGCTTTTGTTCTGTTAATGAATCTTACTTACGGTTCTCCTCAGGAGATTGTATTAATTGAAATTGGGCCTGAATGACCCTGCAATAGCTCTGATTGACCATGCAAGAAGAAAAAGTCTCACTGTATTTATGAACTGCAGATTGACCTCTTCAGAAGAATTCCACGAACCAGTCCTCAGAATAGCCAGAAGTGAAAGTTGCTGTTGCTTCCTGATACCAAACCACTTATCATGCTGGAGCCCTGTTTAACGCCAATACAATCTGACAATGCGATCTGTCCCGAACAAAAAAGAAGAAAAAGATACTGTACTGAATACTGTATAATTTGTTTTCCAAATCGTATTCAAATTTCAGTATCTGCATAACCTTGGCAGGCACTTGTACTTGCCTAGGAATGGTGACTGTTACTCACGTGTTTGTGTTACTGTTTGAAAAAGGAGTAGCGTGAAGCAGTGAAAAACAGTGAACCTGGAAGCACCCACTAACTGCAGTGCCCAGGATAATAACCTCTTCACTTACACAGCAGCGATGTGGACGTTCATCTACATCTTCATGATGAGTTTCCAGCTTGTAAGGCTGAGTATGGCTCAGAATTCACAACCCTCAAACGCACAAGGGCAGAGTGCAGGCCTGCTACTGTGAAGAACCACTACTCTGGTTCCAACTAAAGGGGTTCTGTTGTACTGACAATCATCCTCAAAGTCTTCAAGCCTCTGGGCTTCCCGCAGATAAGAAGAAAATATATCATTACCGGGAGCCGCCGCGGGTGTGCTGCTGCAATTTATCACTCCCCTACCTTTCCTGGCTGCAGCTTTATTAAACTCGCCAGAGGAACATGATGGGATTTTCATTGATTTATTCAAAAGACACTGTTGCTGAGCTGGGGTTTTTTCTCTCTCTCTCTCTCACACACATTGTGTGTTTGAGTATTGTTTAACCATTGTTGCGCACATTGATTACCAATCTGTTAAATATATTCTTACCCCCACGATGTACACAAGCAATATGTGATCCAAAGTATGAAACAAAACACTCAGAAATACACTGTATTTAATAGTCTTGCTGCTCGGTTACCAACACTTGAAAGCCACAGTTATAGGATGGTGCTAACCAATGCATGAAGTACTGTAGCTGCTATTCAAGCCCTGAACCTTATTGAAAGAAAATGACTTAGCTTGAAGTGAGCCCCACTTTGGGCATGAAGGGGGTAATTATGACTGGAGATCAGCTAGACATAGTTAATCTACAGACATGTCAAGAGTGACATACAGAATACTCAACTGAGGGGTAAACCTTATGGGTTTTGTCAAAACAGAAAAGACATTACCCTGTATACTCTGTATATAAAATATGAGCAGCGACCATTGCAACAATTGCAGCCTGGCCCATGCAAAAAAGGTCAAACTTATCAGAAGCTAGTGCCGCATTTCCATCTTACTCTGGGGCCAACTTGAAAGCAATTTTAAATCAGTCCTGGAGATCAAACCGATTTGACTGGGACTCTGTCAGCCCCAGTTAGGATTGTAGACTGGTAGAAGCACATCTCTCCAACTCGCACTTCCATAGGGAGCTGCCTAATGAGTCGCCGCTGTGAAGAGTGATAGTTTTAAAAGCCTGGACTGCAGAAACAGAAACCGCATGTAGGCAGAATAGAGGGCTGTTAATGATCATAGTATTGGGAAATATTGGAGATAGGCAAATTCATTTATAATTGAAAATAGACTGAAAAAAAAGCTTTTTTTTGCCAAGGATACTTGTCATTAATCCTCGATAGCTTACTGTGCCACAGTTACAGAAGCTCATCCTTCTCATGTCCATTACATTCACATAAACTCCTATCCTGTTCTGTTGCAGGCTTCTACATGTACATTGAGACTTCTCGGCCCAGACTGGAGGGTGAAAAGGCGCGACTGATGACCCCTACCTTCAATGTAGCCCCCAAAAACCCCTACGGAGCCACCAACTCAGCATACTGCTTCAGCTTCTACTACCACATGTACGGAAAGCATATAGGTATGTGGAAGGATGTCTTCAATAGTGAAAGGACTTGAGTGTGAATCTGATGTGCTGGTTTGGTATGGCTGAATGTAACTGCATATGTAAAATGGCTAGTCAGCTGAATTTCTGAATTTCGGGTGTGGTTTTAGAAATGACTGCTGTAATATTGGTCACCTCCATACCTGCATCTAGCAGATCTTTGAGTTAGGAAATCAGAAGTGATAGAAATTACAGGTACCGTATGAAGTAACATTTATATTTCCTGGAATATTTAGTGAGCCGAAACAACAACAGAGAGAATGATGGAGAACATGCTAGGATAATAAACAGGCATGAAAGGGAATATAAGGAAAGCATGGATGGCATATCCCTTTAAGGTTGTTCTGTAATTTTTCGGCCGCTGTATTTTTCTCATCCCCTCTGTGCTGTTCATTTACCTGCAGCCTTGTTTATTACTCTGGGGGTTGGCGTTTTCCAAGTCTCGCAGGAGGCTGCCCTGTGTGTCTGACAGCTCATGGGGAATAGGAGATTGCTCTCTACAAGATGACATTTACGGGGGGCAGCCGAGACGTGAACATCAAAGCGTCCTCTGATCGTCACTGCTGAGACAGCCGGCGTGCAACTTTGGCACCATCAAAGGCAGTTTAGTTAGAGATGCTTTTTTTTCTCTTCTTGAACTCAGAGGAAGATTCGCTGCTCCTGCACTAGAGCTTGCTGTAATTGGCACGAGCAGTGGGCACATGACCACGCCGCTTGGTGTAAGGAAGTCTATCCTGCCATCAGTGGCTAAACCCTGTTAAGAGCTGAAAGACTCAATCCCCATCTGCACTCCAAACTGCACTCGAGTCCTGGCAGGAGACCTGAACTGATACAGCGGTATCATGCTGGCTCGGGTAGTTATCCTGCGCAATAGATTTCACTGAGCGGGAGGTCCTGCGCAAGCATCCACAAGCACAGAGTCACACACACAGCAACTGTAAAGGGTCTTGCCCATTCAAGGCGTTTGTTAAAAAGTCACTCAATACATTAAAAAAAAAGAGTGCAGGCACATTAGTTAAATATTTGTGCGAGTTTACCAGGTTATAGCTGATTGTACACCGGAGCGTTCATAGGATGGGAGGACTGCATGATATTAGTTTGAGGAAGGCTGGTGCAAAATCAGTTTAGCTATCATGTTCACCATGTACAGTGTGACAGACAAACTGACACGAGGAGCCTGAAACTGACACGTTGCCATTGAGTGTTTCTTTTTGCACTGCAATTGAGTGAGCAGCTGCTTAAAACTGTTAATTTAGTAATTAAACATGCTGTTGCATTGTTACTACACAGTGATATATGTCATTACATTGTTATTAAGAGACATTAGGAGACATGTAACGTAAAGTTCAACCCAAAGAATTCCCTTTTTTTTGCACCAAAAGATTGAAGGTTGAATATCATTGCTAGTCTGTGTAGACTCTGTTTCGTTTTGATTTCCATATAATGCTCTCTGTAGTCTGAGGGCATTGCTTCTAGCTGGGTATTATTATTATTATTATTATTATTATTATTATTATTATGTATTTATTTATTTATTTATTTATATTTGAATGACTTGGCAATCTTCAAATTTGAAGTTAGAATCTGGTGGATAATATATTCATAATAAATATTACTGGTACTGGTGCCAGTGCTAAATGGAGCTAGAACATGGATGTATTCTAAAAACGTAGTCACCACTCCTTTAAGATTTCTGTTCTTTCTTTTCCTCTCCTTGAAGGTACTTTGAATGCATATCTACGTCTGAAAGGCCAGACCACAGTAGACAGCCCGGTGTGGGCGCTGAGTGGGAACCAAGGCGAGCACTGGAGACTGGCCACCGCGAATATCCACCCCAACACCTCCTTTCAGGCAAGTGCCGTTCTCCCTGCAGTGTCAGGAACAGAACAAACTGGACAGGAAGATATGAACAGTCTGTATTCTAATTAGGTCATTGCCATCTATAACTGTTAAACACTCCATGGGACTACATTTAGAAATACTAAAAGAGAAAACGTGATCAATTCAATGACAGACGTTCCGACTGCAGTACAGATCTTTTACAATGTCTACAAGCGTTGAAAAGGGATTCTAGTGGAAACATTTGTTGTTGAAGTTTCTTTTAGTATCCCCTATTAGGTAATTGATCAGACTTGCCTAGTAGCAGTACACAGTGGTCCTGCGTTATTAAAAGCTCACTATATTAGTAATACACAATTTTAGATATACTGTACATACTTTAGTATAACTTAGAAGAAATGTTCTAGCCAGAAAAGCTGTGAATAAAACTGTAGTTAATGAAGATAATGCTGAGCCAGGATTTAAAACCATAATATACATTTTATGATAAACATGCTGAGCAAAGAGAAAAATTGTCCTTTTTTTCCCTTTGGAAAAAGTTTAATATCGCTGTAACATAAAATCCAATGTGACTCGCCCGTCCCAATCATCGTAATGAGGTTTATAAAAGAGGACCCATGTACAAAGGGCTTTTGCCATTCAAAAGCATCCATCCGTGAAATGTTGGCTGTTCCATTCTGAGTCCTATAATTATAAGGGATTCAGACTTCAAGAAGCTGAAAAGAAGCCAGGAAAGATTAGGAAATTGTCTTTCTGTTCCCAGTTGTAAATTACTTAACAGTCACCAGTCACTAAGGTGACATATAAAACAAATGGGGTTACAGGCACACGGCCCGCTCCAGGAATAGCTAATCTTATTTGACTCCCCTGATGGGACAACACATTTATATCCTGAGCGAGCTCCCAGTGGGATGTACGAGCAACAAGAGTGTGGCTAAAGAGCAGTGTTGATGTTGTAGAATCAAAGACTAACACCAGGAGCACACTGTCTTAAAAAGACTTTCATGATGCTTTCATAGTACAATGCCCATGCATTGTGAATTCCCCATATGGAGGCTGCATTGCTGAATCCACATGGATCCTGTTGGATTAAAAGCTTGGTAGAGAGCCGACTGTAACAAGCAGTGATGCACTGCCGTTACAGATTCTGCCCTGTCTCCTGTCGGGGAAGTGAGATCAGAATGCAGACGAGCCCGGCTCTTTTGCATGGTGGTAAGGACACTCGCTTGGGTACGCAGGGTTGCTGGTTTGTGCCCAGCCTCCGCCCTGTTACTCAAGGATCAGGCTAGTAAACTGCATTAGAAGAGCACGCTGAAGAGAAGAATCGCATTGCATCATCAGAAACCAAGCTGTTGAATTACAATGTGTTAGCCTACATGTTGATGCCCCTCCCCCAATACCTCTCTTCATTTTACACATGATCATCAATAAAGAAATGTGTCTGACCAATAATGTACATTCTTGCAGATAATCTTTGAAGGCATTCGAGGTCCTGGTATAGAAGGAGACATTGCCATAGATGATGTGTCTCTCATGGAAGGGGAGTGTATGAAAGCAGACGAGCCGAGTAAGTGATGCAGATTAATAAGAAACGACACACCTGGGTCTGTGGGACAGGAGCTCAAGGACTCAAGATATTTGATCATAGATGATGAAAATCTTGTACAGCGTGCTGTCAGAGTCCCAGTTCAATCTTTGTTGATATAGGTCTGCTACTGATGGAAACGAAAAAGGAGATCGGTTTCAGCGCATCCCGGTAGCTTAAGTTGTTTGTCATACCTGATTTGTATTTTCCTTCTAATAAAAGAACCAGAATGCAATGCATGTAGGCCTGTAGTGTATCATGCTAATCAATCCAGCTCCTTTCAGCCGCAATGTTAAGCACATGTTAGCCATCCATAATTATAACATACAATCATTAACCCTGGGGCTAAAACTTAGATGAAAAGTCAAGCAGACAAGTGTTTCAGCAGATTCCTTCTAACTGTTGTGGTGATTATCTGTTGACAGCCTAGGTGTAAATTTCCCCTGTCGCTGTGATTAAGTGCATGTGAATGGTAAGCATGAGTAATGGACTGACAGAACAATCCGTGTCTTTTCCTCAGACGTCGCTGGGGTATCTGCCTGCTCTCCTGGTGGATCGCATATATGGCAGCTACCAGTCGCCCTACTCCTGGCTCTGTATAGCCATCGAAGGTGACCTTTCACAGGCAGAGGCTACAGAAAGATTCATCAGGCATTGGCATGACGAAGGAGTCTTTGTACTTGGACCTTCATAATAAAATTACCAAAGATTCATCCGCTGAACTGCTGAGGGGAACAGAAAAGCACCTAGGGTACCCGAGGGAGCAAAAACAAACAAACAAACAAACAAACAGAAAGGAAGAATAAAAAAGATAAAAGCCACTTATTTTTTAATAAAATATATGCAGAAGATGCTCCCAAGGGCAGAATGGAGAGCTGTTTATGTGACGTTTTGGTTGTTTCTGAAATAATGGCTGGGCAAGTCTGGATTGTTTTTATATCAAGGAGAGAGACTGATAAAGATTGGAAATTCCAGTAAAGCACAAAGACATGGCTGTTTTTTTTTGTTCCATCATGTCAAAATCACTTGTTGCCAAGAAATCAAATGGATTGCTGAAAAAAAAACAGGATACAGAAAGTGTTGTCAATTACTCCCCTATACCAAGGCATTGTCAAGAAAGAGTGAATTCTGCTCGCACATCTGTGGCTCTCGGATTCTAGCTGACAATATCCAATACTCCAAGATTTGTGTAGCATTCTGTTCCTTCTTTCTTTGTATCCCCATGCAACCTACAATGACCCAACACTGACAACCCCAGAAACCCTTGCCTTTCACTCTTAGCATAGCTTCACAAAAAAAAAAAAAAAGATAATTTCTTCTGCCTCTCCTGCATGATTGGCTGTCCACTGTACCCCAAAACTGGGCCCACGTTATTTTATTGGTCTTATTGAAATCTGCTTGTGTGTTGTGGAACAGGGGGTGTCTGTTTTACATCATTAACACTTCCCTGCTACCAGTCCTACATCCGCCATAGGAATGTGAGCCACCATCTGCCATGAACCAAGTGCCTTTAAATTTTAAATAAGCCTGAAAATAAAATAAAAGTATATATAAAGATAAATATTTGCACCACTCCTGGTGGGGCTATTTTGTACACAGTCGACAGCCTACCTGTGCTGTTTAAAGGTAGTAATAATAAAAATTAAAAAAAAAGATTAATAAAAAATTGTATTAATGACCCGGAGCAGTCCCTCCATAGCTTCTGAAGAAGAAAAGAAATGAAAATGCTACCTAAGTCGTCCTGGATGGGATATTTGTTATAGTCTTCAAGGCAGCCATGGCCTTTGAGCAAGCAATCCTCTTTGAATTAAAAAAAAAAAAGAAGAAAAAAATAGTTCTGTACCGAGACTGTAAATTGGAAGCAGTGCTCTGAGTGGGGTTACTGAGCATGAGCGGAATGACCAGTACAAAGGTGTCTGGAGAGGCGAGCACAGCAAAGGAGAGCAAAGCCTGTGATTGATGCCCTTATTTAGAGGAGTAGTCTCCATTCCAGATCGAGGCGGCCCTAGGCGTGCAAAAAACAAACCCCAGTATGGAACTGCAGTGCAATGGGAATGTGTTTCTGTGTCCGGACTGTTCGGAGCGAGGCGCCGTCCTGAGGCTGAGGATTGGGAAGGATGACTTGTGGGCTCCTTGCCTCTGCCCGTTTTTGTCAAAACTTTCTGAACAAAATTAAAACAAAAAAAAAATATTTTATTACCTTAGCTGGAGTGTAATATTACTTTTACACAAAATGAAGAAACTGTAAAGAATGACTTGGAGCTACCTGAGACCATACAATACCTTGACCAGTTGGTTTTAGAAATGTATTGTGAATCTCCCTTTTATCCTTGATTATGATGACATTTAAAGACTTTTCTTTTTTTTGGCTTAAATTATCTGACCTTTTAACTTCATATAACAGACTTTAATTTTGTTTTCTTTCAGGAAGATGTACTTGTCCTTCTTGACTCCCTTGCATTTAAAACAGAACCAGAAAAACTGATATGCAAATAAATGGGTAAATCAATAATTTAAAATAAGTTCTATAGGTAACCTTTGTGACTATTCATACACAAAAAGCACAAGATGTAATAATAATAAAAATCATAATGCAGAGGCTTGATTTTTTCTTTTTATTATTCTGTAGAAATACTTTGAAAAGAAAAAAAAAACCTTGCAACTTAAAAAAAAAAAAAAGATTTTACATCCGTGTTGAATAAAGCTCTTTTCAGGTAAGATGAGACAGATTGCATGTGTGCTTGCTGTTTTAAACGAGTCTGATTACAACAGACATTTGCATAAGGAACACCCCCAGACGACAATGACATGTTTGATTAGTTGTGCTTACCTTTGATGTGTTCAGGATTGAGAAGCTTCCCTGTCTTGATGTGTTCAGGATTGAGAAGCTCTCCTGTCTTGATGTGTTCAGGATTGAGAAGCACCCCTGTCTTGATGTGTTCAGGATTGAGAATCTCTCCTGTCTTGATGTGTTCAGGATTGAGAAACTCTCCTGTCTTGATGTGTTCAGGATTGAGAAGCTCTCCTGTCTTGATGTGTTCAGGATTGAGAAGCTCCCCTGTCTTGATGTGTTCAGGATTGAGAAGCTCCCCTGTCTTGATGTGTTCAGGATTGAGGAGCTCTCCTATCTTGATGTGTTCAGGATTGAGAAGCTCTCTTGTCTTGATGTGTTCAGGATTGAGAAGCTCTCCTGTCTTGATGTGTTCAGGATTGAGAAGCTCCCCTGTCTTGATGTGTTCAGGATTGAGAAGCTCTCCTGTCTTGATATGTTCAGGATTGAGAATCTCTCCTGTCTTGATGTGTTCAGGATTAAGAAGCTCTCCTGTCTTGATGTGTTCAGGATTGAGAAGCTCCCCTGTCTTGATGTGTTCAGGATTGAGAAGCTCTCCTGTCTTGATATGTTCAGGATTGAGAAGCTCTCCTGTCTTGATGTGTTCAGGATTGAGAAGCTCTCCTATCTTGATGTGTTCAGGATTGAGAAGCTCTCCTGTCTTGATGTGTTCAGGATTGAGAAGCACCCCTGTCTTGATGTGTTCAGGATTGAGAATCTCTCCTGTCTTGATGTGTTCAGGATTGAGAAGCTCTCCTGTCTTGATGTGTTCAGGATTGAGAAGCTCTCCTGTCTTGATGTGTTCAGGATTGAGAAGCTCCCCTGTCTTGATGTGTTCAGGATTGAGAAGCTCCCCTGTCTTGATGTGTTCAGGATTGAGGAGCTCTCCTATCTTGATGTGTTCAGGATTGAGAAGCTCTCTTGTCTTGATGTGTTCAGGATTGAGAAGCTCTCCTGTCTTGATGTGTTCAGGATTGAGAAGCTCCCCTGTCTTGATGTGTTCAGGATTGAGAAGCTCTCCTGTCTTGATATGTTCAGGATTGAGAATCTCTCCTGTCTTGATGTGTTCAGGATTAAGAAGCTCTCCTGTCTTGATGTGTTCAGGATTGAGAAGCTCCCCTGTCTTGATGTGTTCAGGATTGAGAAGCTCTCCTGTCTTGATGTGTTCAGGATTGAGAAGCTCTCCTGTCTTGATGTGTTCAGGATTGAGAAGCTCTCCTATCTTGATGTGTTCAGGATTGAGAAGCTCTCCTGTCTTGATGTGTTCAGGATTGAGAAGCTCTCCTGTCTTGATGTGTTCAGGATTGAGAAGCTCCCCTGTGACAGCCCATCTTAGTGCAGGGGAAACAAAAATAAAAAGAGGACAATGCATCTTTAGTGTCGTAATTGTGCTTTCGAGATGGTGTGTTTATTAGTGTCGTTTCACCGTATGAGAGCAGACACCCTCTGACTTCTTTGCAATCCACTGTTGAACACAGATCCCTAAAAAATAGGGAACACTTTACACAAAGCGTCTCTAATTACTGTGTATTTACACAGTAGTTACTTCATAAATACTTGTGTACTTACACATAATGACAATGTTATTATGCATAGTTACAATGTACTTAATGGGTACCCTCTTTTGCACAATAACCTTAACCCTATCCTAACCCTACCCCTCTAACCAGAACCCTTTTCTGATACAATTGTGTACTCGCATATAATGTGCAAAAAGATTTACCCATTAAGTACATTGTAACTATGCATAATAACATTGTAATTGTGTGTAGAGACACTTTCTATAAAGTGTTACCAAAATAGTTTGATGGAACTGCTGCCAAGTCAGCTTTAGTTTGTGGTGCAAAATAATGAAGTCAATGCCAAGGTTATTATTTAAAGCTGGACCTTAGCTAGCAATGTAACAGTCCTCGACCCGGCCCACGCGCTCACGGGTAATGATGAGTTGCTGTTGTTCCTCTGCGACAGTCAGGAGGTGTCCCTTTGACATGTGGGATTCCTCTGCTACCTGATCTTATGACACAGTTTCCCAGTACCTGTAAACCTGAAGTTTCTGACTGGTCCTCCTGGGCACTGACACACTTTCTCTAATGGCCAAGCTGGAGGTTTTGTGAGGCTCCCGAAAGGCCTCTATGACAGCTTCTTCAGCATCATTATCCAGGTCTAGAAAGCTGGAGATCTATGAGAAGGGTTTAGACTTCAACGCATTTCGAAGGCATTACTAAAGTCACAAGTCACACAGGGGCAAGTGAAGGGAATGAGATAGATCAAGCTGTTTCTTCTGAAAGGAGACCCGCCCATGTGTACATGTAGGTGTTTATATAAATGCACCTTTAAATTGACATCTGCTTTGATAGGAGAGACTGATCAGCCCACCGCCTTCATTATCTCTACCTTGTTGATGGCTTTTTCTGGCGGATGTGAAAGTGCATTTTAAAAACATGTTATAGTTGTACTTTTTTAAAATGGACATTTATCATATAAAGATTACAGCAATGACGCATCTTCAAAACTTGCTCTTGGAAAACATTGCAATAGTTTGTTTTGTTAGTGGATTTCCTGCTGCCCCCCTTTCTTCTGGCATCGTTTTTTAAGGTTGGATTGCTAGGGATCTCTGAACCCATAAAGGGCTGAGAACGCGAAACTTGTTGCAGGAATCTTTAAAAACGTTCCAACCTTACCTCAAACACCTGGCCCGGTGCACACTCAAATATACCTAGTGATCTGAAAACAGTCCCTTAGTCTTTGGGAAGCAATCCATTCTGGGTGCTTCTGATTATCTTCAGTGCCAAGACATATGAGTAGGGTTGTGTTTTCTTCACATTTCATGGTCTAAAAAAAGGTATTTCAAGATTAAACATAGTATGCATTCAAGCAGAAAAAAAAAGTTTTAAATGGATAACTTTCTCTAGTTATTACACAACAAAAACAGTCAATGCTAAATATTAGAATATTTTGTTTTTTATGTCCACCTTTTAAAGACATTCTATTTTCTTCAAACAAAATAAAAATATAACTAAATGTTAAAATAACAACATGCACGTTAAATGTCTCCTGGTACTGGACAGAGCGATCTTTAGCAGAAATATTTTCAATCTTTGATGCAGCTGCTGTCTTTTTCGTTGAAGACATTTTGAAGAAATCCTGCAGCTCTATGCAGTGTGTGTTCAATCATTTAGGGGAAGCAAACTAAACCGGCTGCCAGGTTCCTAAGTGCAGGGTATCAGGTAGTCTGTCAGTAAGGAAACGTTTGCTGTATTTATTTTTAAGTGATAAGAAATTGGCCCATTTCTGAAAGAATATTCACAGGGAACTACATATTACGTGGCAAAGGATACATTTCGCTGAACTCGTGAAATATGTGATAACTGAAAAAAATATAACGTATTTGAGTAATTTTCATTAATCTTGTAGTCAGAAATCCAATCCATCCAGCTGAGAAAGGATCTCAGGTGAAAACAACCCAAAACATTTGCGATCCAATTTCCCAAACAGCCTATGAAGCAAATATGGAAACTGCTATACTTGATCTAGGAGATCTAGGTTCAGAGGGTTGGTGTTGTACGGGTGTGTGCTGAAAAGAAATCATGGAGGAGTTCACTGCTTAGTCATGGCCTAGCTATCTTAGGGGTAGAAATGGGCCACCAGCAATAAAGTGAAATACAAACTCAGTGACTGATCAATATAGCACCATCAATTTGTAAGACGAGAACCAACTAAAGACTATAATTTGTTATAATACAATTCTGTATTAACATAACACTGCAGTCTACTTTCACACCGCTGTTAGTCCCCTAAATACATATTTTTTTCATTAGCATCTTAGGAACCGTATGCTATAGTAGTTTTTCTTCTAGGTGTTCCTCTTGCTTAGAAGGTTTTGCATTAACTATGAAGTCCATCAGCAGAGCGAATCTACATGTAAAGCATAGGGAGCTTTTCAACAGGGATTCCAAAAGAAGACAGGGGGTGTTCCATGAAGTTCAACACGTTACATAGGCCTTCTCTGTCATCATTTGTATTTCTGTTTGTCTGTTTCCACCATTCACAAATTCCAAACCATGGAACGATTATGCTATTTAAAGTGTATTGTGTATGTCAACCATTGCAAAGCTGGAAAAATGGCTGTGTATGCCAGTGCCAAGAGGTTTTGATTCTGGGATAAACTGCAAAAAAAAACAAAAAAAAAAAACTTTGTTTTTAAATAAAAACCTTTTTGGGAAATGAACAGTAATGTGAGTATTTATTACTTTGATATCAGGACTGATGGAACAGCTACCAAGTTATTATTACAGAAGATTTAAGGCAGTTATTGTGTTCACCTTGTACAGACAGACTGACAGGATCAGTGCATAACAGGGCACATTGTGAATGAGGAAATTAAACAAAACCCTCTTTTAAAGGATCGGAATCCACCATTACTTTGTACTGGACACCGTATATCATTAATCTGTCATCTATTATATATCCAAAATGGGACACTACAGAATGGTTAGCTCTTATATTAACCAAGAGTCAATATGGTTTGATTGAGTGAAGGTCTACAAACAGGACTGTGTGTTTCTTTCCAAGCTCCCTGCAACCTAGTGATCATGTCACTCATTGCTGCACACTGGTTACAGGACTCTTCAGTACCCATTCCAGTCTACAAGAGACACAAACTAGCTCACACACGTGACAGTTTCCAACACATTCACGCTTGACTTGGATTGGTCTCTGTTGCTTCGATCACAAGAAACAAAATCCAGCATAGGCTTGGGGGGCAGAGACAAGGTTGTGCTAACCTCAGAATTCAAAGTCTGTTACAGATATATCATCAATACTGACAAACTGTCAGATACCGTCAGGGTTTTTGACTGTGTTTAACACAATATATATATCCATTAACAATGTCTTTGCTTTGGGTGGGTATGAACTACATGCCTTGAATGGGGCATGAACCCATTACTTTCTGAATTATAGTCCATGGCTGCCGTATCCTGTGGGTATTACAAAACCAGCAGCAGTCACCCTTGTGGGAACTGTGAACATTTCTGTGGAAGCAAGTTTATAATGCATGTTTAAATCAATAATCTGTTAACGGAGAAGCTGATTCCTCACCTGACTGAGCTTTAAAAAAAAGAAGTTATTTATTATTTATTATAAATGTAAGACTCGTTAACATAGTCATAACACAAGAGGAATGGCTGCAGTTTCTTGTCACTGTGGTATTAAGAATTCAAAAGTGAATTGCAAATGCAAGAATTATTCAATATGCCAGTCAGATGCAGCAGGTGTGAAGTAAGTAGACAGTGCAGTTCAATAAGAAGAAGAGAATACCCAGAAGCCAGGAAGCAGATGATGTGTTTGAATCCCAGTGCAGTCACTGACTCACCCTGAGATCTTACGGCATTGGGTGTACAAATAACCATTTTGAAACTATGAATGATGTTAGGGTGTCCTATAGTTCAACATTGCAGCCCTCCAAAGAGGTCTTGGGAAAATGTGTTTGTAATATTCCTTTATTGTCGATTAAAAGTATTTTCACTGAGCAACAAAAGTGTCATGCTTGGTTTTGTCACTTAAAAGGACCACAGTAACCACAGTAACCACAGTTTTTAAAGGGATATATGCGTCAAGAAAGTAAAGTTAAAATTGAGAAATCCTAGGAACCCCCCCTCCCAAAAAAAGGTCCAGACATCGTAGTGTCACTCAAGGCTAAACCCTGATTTATATTTTCAAGTGTGCCATTAGGCATGAGAACTTGGTTGTAGAATTAATAAGCTAGATTAGGAGTGCCCAATTACGTCCCTGGAGGGCCATTCAACTCCAGGTTTAATTGGTAAAATGAAATAATTGACTACTCTGTGAGCTGGATTGGTGTGTAATTGGCTCAGTGAATCAATTTATAACATGGTTGAGTGAAAGACTTGGACTTGCCGGGCACATCCTTGAACTAGATCACAAAAGGAGGCGTTCTCTGTTCATAATAGCACTTAAGTGGTTGCTTCCTTTGTAACAATGCTTTCATGCAATGCTGTATTATGATAGATTCAGGTGGGAGGGGGGTGGTTGAGAAAGCTCTCCCCCAGCAGAGGAGAAACTCTTAAGGTTGAAATGAAAAAAATCCCGTCAAGTTCTATGGATTGATAAAATAACCTCTTAGTCAAGGGACGTCATAGATTATTGCTAGGCAACTCACTTAATTGTACCACAAGTGCCCACGCTCTGTGCTTTCATGTTTCTTTTTTATGTGACGAAAGCAGGGGGGGCGGGACGTATATAAACCATCTTTCAAATTCCATTTCAACTCTGTATGAATAATATTTCTCAGCAGGGAGCTCCATGGCAATCAAATTGCCCTAGATTGCTTCTCTGTTACTCCAAGATAAATAACGCAGACTTTGGTCAAAACAGTTTCAGTGCATTTTATATAAAGTGTTTATTGACAAAGTTTATTGTGCCCACCCGTGGATACATAAACCCATCAACAGGAATACAGCGGAGGCGAAACTTTGTCAGGGCATTATTGAGTATCAAAATATGGGGGTGTGGAGGGGGCTGCCCGCCTACCCTTACATACAGTATGTGTCTCAGTCGCATATTTACATACATAAATAGCGGGAGAACAGCTTGATACTGTCTTTACAGCTGTAGCAGACGATATTCAGTAAGGGGTACTTGCATACTTTGAAAAGGGTTTTTTTCTTAAAACATGAGCACAGCTTTAAGTATACATTGAATATAAATCATACTATTGGAGGATCTTATTTTCTTCCTGTTCCTGTGTTATGTTATAAAAACATGTAATCTAAGATCAGGGCTCAGAATACCACCAGGTGAGGCCTACCATGAACTGCATGTATTCTGTGTTCTTGTTCTTGTTTTTGAATAAACTCTTTTTGATTGACTTTAAGAAGACTAAATGATTATTTTTAAGAAGAAATCGAATCTTACAATTGGCGAACCCCAGCCAGGAGACCTTGAACCCCCAACCAGAAGGTTTCCTCAGGGAAGGAAAATCCCGAAAATTGAAAAAAATGAGATCCTCCAATAGGATACAGCCAACACCTAACATTGTCAATACTGCTGACTTTCATTGTCCAATAAGCATACACTCATCTATGTCTAAATTATAATATTGCGACATGCATTATCCAATCACACAAATCTATAGCTAATGTGTCAATACTGCAGATCAAGCCACTCATTGGTTGATAAATGTATTTTAGCTTAGCAACAGCACCCATTACTATTGCAGAAATAGGAACAGTAAATTTTCATGGCAGGAAGCCAGTTTATGCAAGATCTGTATGCTCATCTGTCTTTAGACAGAACTAAATAGGACGTCTGGCAGGATGTGATGCAACTTCAGTAACTTTTGGGGTAAATATGTTATTAAAACTGCAGTGTGTGCTGACATGAGTTTTTCCAGTAAATACAAGACTTATGGCCTTTAGGTCTTACAGTATGAACTTCAAAAACATTTTCTGTTATTTATTTATGTTATTTATTTATTTACTTATGCTGTATCAGCTGTATTTAAACAAAATATATAAATCAATACTTATTTACGTATGCTGTATCAGCTGTATTTAAACAAAATATATAAATCAATATTTACTATCCAACCTTGCCTCACTTATTTTCTTGACTGATTCATATATCAAATATGTACTGCAGACTCAGCGATAGTGGAAAATGAAATGCCCCTCGAGAAGACTATTGTTACCTCCAGGGTGCGGCTTCGGGCATCATAGCCCCCTGTCGGTAACAATAGTCTTCCCGGGGGTCAATAATGTTTAACATTACAGGGCACAGTATATGTCACACAGTGTTAATGGTAAATTGACTAAAACGATGCACTTGACAGACATTGGACAAGTAATGTTTCATATATCTCCAAAGGGTACAAAATCTTTGAGTAAACCTAATTATACCCTATTCACACTACCTACATAATGCATTAAAATCCAGTTTTGAAGTAATTTCAATGTGTATCAATCGTGCATAATTTAGGCAGTGTGGATAAGTGCTCAAAGAGTTAATGAAGTAAACTGAAGTTCCTCCATGGATTAGCCTACTGCCTGCTCTGCAGGTCCTTAATGAAAGAGGCAGTGGAGTCTGTGTGTACAAGGCAAAGGCATTCACAGTGATCACCAGAACGACAGGAAGATAATCTCGAATTAGCACCCTGCCTAGACGTACAGTCTGTGTAAACAGCATGGAAGATCAGCCCTCAGAAGTGAAAGCTTCTGTTCATTTGGAAGACAAGCTTTTCTGTTCCTGATCGATTCAGTGAGTCAAGCTGAGAGAAGTGTATTTATGTTAAATTCTGTCTGGTTTAGTCAACATGGGTTTAGAGGATGTTAAAAAAAAAAAGTTTTTGCACAGTGGAAGCGTTGTGCAGGGACCATAAGATGGTGATCTGGTATGAGTGTATGAATATTTGTAACTGACTTCATGGGATATCTGTGCATCATTTACCAATAAGAGCACAGTATTAACTTCATGAGAGGATGGATATTGCTGTCAATGGGTTGGTGTCATAGCACTGTAAAACCAGTGCATGCACATAGAGGGTCCTCATAATTGTGTACAAATCGTACCATACCTGAAAGGGTAAATATTTGTATAACATTAAGCCAAATTCAATCTGAATTATCTATAAGAAGCTAGGGATGTATGGTAAAGGTTTGGAGTAAAATCATGTCAGTTCTGTTCACCATGTCGAGCGTGACAGACAGACGGATGAGCACAGTCGCACAAGGGCCCCAGTGTTTTAATAGCACAAATCCCGTAAGTTTAGTGTTCAGAACGTGTAATGCATGTCGCTTGCATTTCCTGTTGTACTGTATAATAAGGGCAACGTTAGTGTAACAACACGATGACTACAGAAACTGAGCATATACAAAATATAACTTAGGAAGTTGATTTTATTTGTGAAAGTCCACTTGGTTTTATTTGTGAAAGTGCTTTGCTGTACGCTGTGTTGGCCCTGGATCCACTTTGTGTAATAACATTTTAGTGGATGGGTTCTGAATTCTTGGATGCATCCAAATCCTCTGCGTTGCAGCCTGGCCGTATTCATGGGGAGCTGTCCTTGGTGCTGATCGGGTTTGTATCAAAGTCCATTTCATTCACGCGTTTGCTTTCAAACTGTATTGTTCATATGCGGTTTAAAACAATATACTGTCAAAAGCTTTCGCAAAATTGCTTTTGTAATAGGCACTTTACATTTAATAGCATTCCGTAATGTTATTAGGAAAGCTCACATTGTTCCCAGGGAATGAGAAATGCTGACAACAATATCTTAAGCGTGTATAACACTTTTCATTACTAGATCATGACAAAGTGCTGTAAAGAAGGCTAACACATTTGGGACCCCTTGCCTGCTGACGATATTAACCAGTCATACTGGATGTGTTTGCTGTTGGACTTGCTGATAAACATTGAAATGGCAAGGCTGGAGACAGCCTTTGAGACAGTGGATTCCTTCCTCTGGTGAGGTCTACATTAAGGGATGTGTCTGCAGGTAAGTGATGTGTAATGCTAGCGCTGTGTTGCACGCACTGAAACATATTCTGGACAGAATGAAAAGGGATAGCCAGTGGATGGGTCTTTCCAGGCCAGGAGCAGGAAGGTTAACTTCTGCAAACTCAAGGACACTAACTGCCTCTCGCCAGCACAGCAGATCATTAATGGTCTGTGTCTGAAGGATTGGTAAAATCAGGGAAACTGATGCCGACCAGTTCTGCATGAGTAAGCCTAAGATGAAGGTAATACTATCTTTCATGGAACAGATTACACACAGAGAACAGCAGGGGAATAAATAGCATTTTTCCAGCCTAGATTGAATGCATGACTTATCAGAGGTCTATTTATGGGAGAGGATTCAATCTTGCAAGCAATCCTATGCACAATGAGCCATCTGCAGCCGTTCATTTAATGTTCTGTTTGTGTGTTATGAAGTGCAGCTGCTGAGCTTGCTACATGGACTGAACTGATCTCCAAATGGTCAACAGTAAGCATGTCATCTCATCCACTGATCGGAATGCTGATTCATAAACAGGACTGCATACAGTGAAATAAAATCCAAATGAACAAGTAAGCCTTCTGGGATTATCGCACATTCATTTAATTAAAAATCTAGGACGCACGCAGATTTATTGAGACTGTAATGCACATGTATAGAATATCAAAACATCAAGTTCATTATCAGTCGGGATCTCATTTTCCCTATTGTACATGGTATTTGTATCTCACTTACCAATATATACTATGTCTGGCCACTTTGATAGGATTGTTATCTAATATCAGACTGGGTCACCATTTGCCCCAGTCCCAGACAGAATAGTTCACATTGCATTGCTTGCTTTCTTTTTTAGCTGTAGCAGCAACATGGGATACTTGCTATGAAATGTTCACATAGAGGACAGAATGCAGTTCTGCACCACCTCATCATGGAAAACAAAACAAACAGAAAGAAAGGAATTCCTGAGAGATGAATTCTCCGAGCGTTCCACATTCTATCAACAGAGGCATTCCATTTATTACATAAGACATGCACCACCTGAACCCCTTTCAGACAGATTACACTGTCCAGTCTTACACATGGCCAGCTTGTTCCTTAGGCATTAGATTTGCACATGGGAGTTCTTTATCATATAAATCTTCATTAGTTACAGTATATATCACTATGGAGTTCATGTCTGGAGCTCATTGAATAGGCAGAAATAGGGAAGGGAAACCCATATCACTTCTTGCTGTGTTAGCATAAGCAAAACCGCAATGACATGTCTGTTAGGTTGAGCGATTTCAGGGGACACTGATGCTGTGTTTCTGCATAAATACAAAAAAAGAACACGTATCTCTTTTCTTTATGGGACAGCTTTGACAGTCTGCATGACAGCAGAGTGGATGCGTGAAAGTGAAGTGACGCTTAGATAAATATGCAAACCCTTGCATGGCTCAAGTAAAGTCATAAATAATCGCAATCGCCCATTCGACTGATGGAGAATATAAACAAATGTGGCTGTAAATCCACAGAAGCACTCTCAGAAGCCTTGTTGAAATGCCAGGATGAAGCATCTCCTAACTGGTGTGGCTGAAGATTCATTAGATTATTTCATTTGAATATATATATATATATATCGAAAATAAAACATAAAACATGTTGGGCATACTATAAAAAATATACAAATATATTTAGCAGTATATCCCTTTCTTTATTTTAATTATTTAAATTATTAGAAATTATACATAGATACATAGATCAGGAACTTAACATGGTACAGTTATGCACACAGTGACTGCCCGAGATGTACAGCATTTGGTTTGTCAGGCCATCAGGAATCAGACACACACAAATTAACAATATTTAGGCATCACAAAAACAAGCAAGCAAACAAAACAAATCTTTAAACAATAAGGCAAAGCTCATTGCTTACATTTCCGATCCCTGAAGCTGCATGGTGTCCACTGGACTTCATCCTGTCCCAACTAGAAAGAAATTGCATGACATTTCCGGCAGTCATAAACCTGTGTATGATTCTTATTAGATTGCATCTGACTTCGGGATTTTCAAGATTTTGCTCTTCGTGAAACAAATGTTGAAAGGCATTGACATCCATGAAAGCATACAAAATAAATAGGCCATACTTGATTCTGAGGGACTATTAACTATTAATAACATAACTTGATAAGATCAAAGCAGGGATCGGAGGTGTGCAGTCCTTTGTTGTTAGTTTAAACTTAAAAAAAGGATCATTCATTTGAAAAAATATTCAGAACACAGAACCATTGAATTCTGAGAAGATGAAAGCTCCAAACTGAAATGTGGTTCACTTTAGCAGTGGTATCCATTGCAATTAAGATCAAGCCAGCCAAGTGTAATACACCTATAATCTGGTACATGTTGCTGGGAAGTTGTATTGGGTAGCCTTGTGAATAAGCTACTCTGGCAACCTTACAAAACAGAAAGAAATTGAATTGCAGAAGTTAAAAAAAATAAAATGTTCAAAATGCAGTAGACTACAGAGCTGAAGGTACTATAGAATACAGAGCTGAGGGTGCTATAGAATACAGAGCTGAGGGTGCTATAGAATACAGAGCTGAGCGTGCTATAAAATACAGAGCTGAGGGTGCTATAGAATACAGAGCTGAGGGTGCTATAGAATACAGAGCTGAGGGTGCTATAAAATACAGAGCTGAGGGTGCTATAGAATACAGAGCTGAGGGTACTATAGAATACAGAGCTGAGGGTGCTATAGACTACAGAGCTGAGGGTGCTATAGAATACAGAGCTGAGGGTGCTATAGAATACAGAGCTGAGGGTGCTATAGAAATCAGAGCTGAGGGTGCTATAGAATACAGAGCTGAGGGTACTATAGAATACAGAGCTGAGGGTGCTATAGAATACAGAGCTGAGGGTGCTATAGAATACAGAGCTGAGGGTGCTATAGAATACAGAGCTGAGGGTGCTATAAAATACAGAGCTGAGGGTGCTATAGAATACAGAGCTGAGGGTGCTATAGAATACAGAGCTGAGGGTGCTATAAAATACAGAGCTGAGGGTGCTATAGAATACAGAGCTGAGGGTACTATAGAATACAGAGCTGAGGGTGCTATAGACTACAGAGCTGAGGGTGCTATAGAATACAGAGCTGAGGGTGCTATAGAATACAGAGCTGAGGGTGCTATAGAAATCAGAGCTGAGGGTGCTATAGAATACAGAGCTGAGGGTGCTATAGAATACAGAGCTGAGGGTGCTATAGAATACAGAGCTGAGGGTGCTATAGAAATCAGAGCTGAGGGTGCTATAGAATACAGAGCTGAGGGTGCTATAAAATACAGAGCTGAGGGTGCTATAGAATACAGAGCTGAGGGTGCTATAAAATACAGAGCTGAGGGTGCTATAGAATACAGAGCTGAGGGTGCTATAGAATACAGAGCTGAGCGTGCTATAGAATACAGAGCTGAGGGTGCTATAGAATACAGAGCTGAAGATACTATAGAATACAGAGCTGAGGGTGCTATAGAATACAGAGCTGAGGGTGCTATAGAATACAGAGCTGAGGGTACTATAGAATACAGAGCTGAGGGTACTATAGAATACAGAGCTGAGGGTGCTATAGAATACAGAGCTGAGGGTGCTATAGAATACAGAGCTGAGGGTGCTATAGAATACAGAGCTGAGGGTGCTATCTGCAGCATGCCAAGAGGAAATGAAATGAAATCCAGCTGAATGAAAACATGATTTATGTTTTTTTTTCTTTTATTAAGAAACATCATCATTGAGTGGTGGTTGAAAATGTACCTGGAACTGTCAGAAATCTTGTAAAAAGTGTCAAGACAGCTTTATTTCATTGATTACTGTCCTATTTCTTTCCGTGAATATAGTTTTCCAGGGAGCTCTTTAAATTTTGGTGTTTCATAGCTACACTGTGCTACATTGCACTGTAATAACCACATTGTAACTACCCATGTGTACATAGAGTGTAATTACAAAAGACACTAGCAACAGTAAAATGCTATCATATTCTTAGTAACTTGCTAGAGCAGTGGTGCACAGTGAGGGCATTCTAGCCATGATCCCTATCACAATCATACCTTCAATGACACCTCTATTCAGCGATTACTCTACATTATGTAGCTCATAACATCAACCTTGAAAACCTGATGTGGAATTATACACCCCTGTTTCACAGCAGCATTGGACATGTAGAAACACACACACAAAAAACAACTTTCGACTAGAGATAATAATAATAATAATAATAATAATAATAATAATAATAATAATAATAATAATAATAATAATAGACAAATGGAGATTCTCAAAAAAGGTGTATTATTTATTTTAAAGACAGATAAATGAAAACAAATAGTCACTTAAAACTAAACTTAAATTTGATGCCACACTTGTTGTATACCTGCAGAAATCATACATTTGAATATTCAGTAACAGTGGAATACGAAGGGAGATGCATCAGCCTGTCATGGCCTGGGTAGGCTTTTATATAACATCCCAGGGTCATTTCCTATTGTACAATTAGGGTTAATTAACAGCTAGCCTCCAGCCTGAGAACAATATCTGCTGCCAAAAGCCAGGGAGATGTAAAGAACGGATTACAGAAAAACAAACTGAATGCCAATTTCACTCTCCTATTGTTTGTGGCTTCACAATTAAAATTCATTATCTGCCCCCCGTGCACGTGGACGCTTTGGTGAGCAAAAACAACGAGCAGGTTGTGTGCCGGTCGCAAGGGACCAGGAGCACAGCTTTCAACTCACCGGAGAGCCTCTGTCTGAAATGAGCTTTCATTGAGACCGTTTTCATACATGCGAAGCAAGATAAAAACCATTTCGAGAATAACTGTCAGTAGCACCCTTATAAAAGTTCACTACAGTAATTTTGCTGTTTATTGCGCTGTTACCAGGTTTATCATGGTTGAGCATGGTTTCTACAATGCCATACTTAACAGAGGTTCACCATGCTTGTCTTGTGTTTTAGACTTCATTGTGCTTTTAATATGGGATACTGTAACATTGGTGCCATGCAAAGGAAAAGAGAAGAGAAAGCAGGCTGCTAATGGCGTATCTTTTGTCTCCTGTGTCTTCCTTGACATCTTTACTGAGTCTCTTAAAAGCAATTTGTTTAAATGTCTCTTTTATTACAATGCTCTTATTTCTATTGTGAATGATGAGTCTTTTTGGGGTAGATAACGAAAAAATGGCTATTCGAGGGATAATGAACTTGAAGGGGATGATTGAAAACGTTATGTATCATGTGCAAATGCAGATGAAAGAGTTGAAGAAACGGCTCTGCCGGGACACGGCTGAATCTGAGGTTATGGATAATTGGGAGAAAACTAAGGTTGTTTTGCAGACTCGCCCTTCGTGTGCAGTGGGCCCTGGTCCCAGTTGGGACACATTCCTGTTGTGTGCCTGACAACCAATTACTGCAAAGGCAATGAGGTTGTGCTTCTGGTCACACACCAACACTTTTTTTTAACTGATTAAAACATCCCAGGATACAGTGTGGGACTAGGGGGCTGGGTATAAACAGGGTACACCCAAACACAGCAATATCCCAGGCTCCTGTTCCACGCAGTTTCAGTAGACTCCAGGATTGTGTGTAATTAAGGAACACTGTGCCAAGGGCAGTGCTTTGCATGGGTGATGCATGAGATTGGTAGCCCTAGTCCTTGTTTATTCATTTGATTTAGTCCCCCCCTGGAGGTATAATTATTCAAATCACTATGTACTAAATAGTCACACAAGTTTATTTTTCAAAGGCTCATGGTACTTTCTATCTACATTTCAGTAAAAAAAGGGAAAAACTTAATGATCCTGTTCCAAAAACATTTATTTTCTTATTGATGCTGCTTTCAGTAAATAAAGCCACAATGCAATGGGCATTAATGACACGAGCACAAACTTTGAACAAAGCTGTGCAATATAAAGAATAGTGCACTGGTTTATACTGGAGCCTAAGAAAACACATGCTGATTCCTAATGGACTTACATTGACAGCAGCTCCTGTTTCTACTCCAGCAGGGCATCTGTAACCAAGCAACAAGCCCATTTCTGCTGGAGAGAACCCAGGCAGACTTACCTTCCCGATCAACAGGTAGCCATGCTATTCAAACCCATTCTAAACACGCAAATGTGTTTAATGTGGTGTATTCGCAGACCCGTTTAAAGCCAAATAGATTTGTTTCGTACCTCTCACAGTCCCCCTTCCAAAATTATTTTGGACTCCAGCACAATTGTCACTGCTCCCTCTATAGTTGTGTAGGGGTTGTGTTCCTTCAATATTTTCATTTTTCATTCTGCTTTACTGAAACTGTTCAATCTTCCCCCTGTCCAGATAAAAATATCAGGTTATCTGTTTATTATTGTAGCATGATACCCAGGCAAGGCTATTACCACTTCTGTTTCTGCACTTGTTCATGTTTGACCTGTTTAGTAAAGCCACCTCTATATTTTACCCTTGGGGCTTTCTCTGAGCAAGCCTGAGCAAGGTGGAATTTCAGTAATGAGGCCAGTATAAAGAATGATCACTAGTGGTACACTAGTAGGGTGTGCACTGGTGATTTCTTCCTCCCTCAGTTCCCTTGAGTAGTGAAATGGATTTGGATAATTAATCTTTAATATCCAACCAAACCACATAAAACACAAATTCATAAAATGGCATATACACGTAACAGCTCAGCCCACCTGCTTAGGAAAGAGAGAACTTCAAACCTAATGGTTCATTACCGTGACCTCCTCCTGATCACAACCCTTGAAGTAACTCCCATTACAGTGTATGGGCTGTTTAACCTGAATTCTGTTTGACTTAATTGAGGAGGAGGGTTGGGTTGCAACAGAAGTCCCCTAAGATTGTCACAAAGCCTTTTTTCCAAAGCGCATGTTTTCAGATTCTCTCTGCAGTGGACTTCAAAGCTAAAGACTAGATCAAACAGTCATTAGCGCTCAATCAAGCATGCGTCCTCAGATCCCCCCTCTGCTTCTGTTATAATAACTTTCAGAAAGACTCTATTGAAAGCACTTTGAACGGAAAGAGCTCCCCTTTTCAAAGGAATAGTGTTTTACACTGTGCATTACTGCAATCCTAGGGAACGAGAAAGATCCATTGCTTCAGATTACGTGGACTAATTCAGTAGACGAGAGCTATTGGAGCTAAGTTATTCACCTTAGCAATGAAGGATTAACGCCCAGATTCTGTTTTCACAACTCTCGACCATACTGGACTATATGGCACCCAATTGCACCAGTACTTGCATCAGCTTGTACTTGCACTGAACTGCTCCATACCTTGCTGCATTCAACTACTTTCAAAGTTCATTACACGGATAAAGAAAAGGCTGCTGTTTAAATGTAGCTGCTAGCTATTAGCATGGTAAGCTATCATCTCCGAACCATAGCTTAGCATTGCACTGATAGCGCTTGTGCAAGATCTATTCATGTACACAGTGCTGGTTCCAGTTAAACCTCCTAGCCAAGCACCAGAAAGATGTCTATCTGACCTGCAACAGGGAGATACAGCCTTTTGTGTAAAAAGAAAATGAAAGGCATGACAAGTGCATTGAACAAATTATTCAAATCACGTGGGGGGGCACCCTGTTAGCACAATGGGGGGGCACCCTGTCTAGCACAATGGGGGGGGGGGGGCACCCTGTCTAGCACAATGCTCTGTGCTATAGATGGCAGATGTCTCCAACTCCTGTAGTTTCTGAACTCTCAGTAATTGTGTTGTGTATAGTGTGCATTTGTATTTCACTGTGCTGGAGCGCAAGGTCTGTTATTGTATTTGTTGTCTTACCAAGCGTCTAGATACATGAATATTCAAATGTGTATCACAGAGGAAAAATAAAAGTAGGCATCTGCAGGTTAATGAGATTTGTGAGATACAGGCATAATAAGGGACCCAAATGCTGGCACTTAATACTCCAAATATGAATTAATATCTTTACCAGACAACCAACTTATCACCAGCCACCCCAGTGCATGCATAAATACAATTCGCTGCTTGAGAGAAAGCAACACGTTTGTGAGGTGGGGGGCGAGGGGGGAGTTCAGTTTGCAGCACAGTGCGCTCAGCGGCTGAGCTCTGTGCTTGTCAGGAAGTCATCCAGCAGTGACCCGGGGCTCAGCTCAGTTTGTTTTTTGTTTCTGGCATCTCCACTCATTTGTGTTCCTGAAGAAGACAGACATTCTCCTTTTTGTTTTTTTAATCTTTCCAAGCTTCAAGGCACTCCTTGTAGTTTTTGCATTTTAATTAATTATGCTTGGGGGTGTTTCAATGTCTGTGAAAAAAAAAGAAGAGTTGCTAAACATTTCAAACTTAGTGAACACATACGGATCCCTAGCAGTGTGTTTTGCAACTTATTTCCACCAAGGCGTTGGTAAGACTCACCTACGAATTCTCAATTAACCACCTGAAGCACAGCCAAATTACATTTGTGGTATAAGGGCTCAGTGCTATAAAAGAAAATTACAATCACAGCTTGGATGCTTCCCAAATCAATTTACAGTGGAAATTAATTATTCTGTTAGCAGGAACTAGTACATCTACTGGGAAATGCAAAATAGCAAGAACTTCATTGAACTGAAAGCAGCACAGACAATTCTTAAAGTTCAAATGAAAGCAGAGCAGGCAATTAGCAAAGAAAGTAAAACACAATTCATGGTGTCCATTCCAGTTCTGTATTTGCTGACCGAGCTTATCATGGTGTGTTTGTGACACGGCAAGCAGGAGCTACACACACACACACACACACACACACACACGTTATGTTTTAAGCACAGGGTTGTGAAGAGAGAACACCAGCTATCTCTGTCTCCACACGTTCCTGCTCTGAATGACTACAGCAGTCAATCTGTGCTTTTCTGTGTGGCCAGGTTAAATAGGAACGCAATCATCCAATTCAGCCTGACCATATTCCACAAAGTCAGCATTGATGTCTGCAGCATGAAACCAGGCTGTAAAAGTGTCTATGCATTATTTAAACACCTATACTCTTGTTATTGCAGGTCTGACTACCATTAACAAGGAAGAACGCCAGTTTATTATGATAACATTTGTATGACACATTACTAATGTAAATCTTCATGTTTGGTTATAAAGTGATGATATAGTTTTTAATAAATGTCTTAGTTACAATGTATTGCTACATCCTTTTATTATATTTATTGTTAATATTTATTATAAAATGAGATTTATAGATGCGGTAAGAGCTTAGCATTCACAATTGTTTATCACATCACATTTATAGATTAGTTATTGATAACGTCAGGGAGAATGATGTCACTGAGCGTCTGCATTTTAAAGTTGTTATGTTATGGCTTCTTTTCAACCAATTTGCCTCCATTCACTGCTGTGACACAAAATGATGTCAGATTTTCCAGGAGATCATCAGTTAACTCCTCCAGTAATCATTTCTAATTCATGGCTTTGGTGCTCCATTTGTCACTGCTGACATTTCACTGAGGAAATTCATCTTCATGTAACGAGTTTAAGGGCAAACACCATTATAGTTTCCCAGTAACTCTCTCAGATTGAACTTACTGTATACTGACTCTATGAGACATCTCAAACAGTGATGTTACAAACAGGTTTTATAAGAAACCAAAGCCACGCCTGTCTACCTATACCCCACCGCAGAGACAAAACAAGGATTTCTACAACAGGACTGAATCAGCCACTTCTATTGAAGGGTTATCCAGGGTTAGCCAAGGATAGGTGGCTGATGTCAAGAATGATTCCCCAGGGCTGTAAAACAATATTTCCTGTTGAAGCTATAGCTATCTTCACCTGGCCCTGCATATCAGAAAAACAAATAAACTGCGGTGGTCATTATTCAGTCTCGTTTTATTTAATCTAGTTTTCGTGCATAAATCAGTGCATTAAATTATTAAGCTGTCAGCTGTGAATGGAGAATGGCCACATTAGCATGCTTGGGCCTTGACGTCCGCACAAAGGTGATTTAAGGTTGCGTTGCAGTTTTAATGTTTAGGGTTACTGTTGCAACAACAATAAATCACTAATATTGCCATAAATCACGTCTGTGAAAAGGGGTTGTTCACCTCTTGTTAGCAAATATGCTTTTAGGTAAGTTTATTTAATGTAGAACCAATAATCCTGCCAACATATTCCATGCAGTCCTGGTCCAGGTCTCCAGTGGTGCAGTGTCTTTGAAATTGCAACCATTGCAGCCCATGGGAAAGCCCAGTATATAAAACTGTATAGAGCTGGATCTTCTAATTATCACCCTTTATTACTGAAGGTCACATGTTTATAAGCATGAGCCTCTTGTCATCTGGAAGCTCCTTGTCTGTGTTACCCCCTTTGTAGTCTGAAGACAGCATGTGTTAATAGCAAGGTATCGCATCACCTTCAAGCCAAAGCCACAATGCTCATCCTTGCAATGTGTAAAAGGGGAGATGTCGGTATGGATCAGCATGGCTGATGGGAGTGGAATCCAGTGTGAAGGAATAATGCCAGTCTCTCCTTGGAGGCAACCCAGTTCATCTTGCAGAAGGTCCGAGCAACACCAAAGAGAGATACCCGATTGTGTCTGACGTAGGGCCCATAGCTGGACTACTCCGTGCCTCTTCATTCCTGCTGCTACCTCGGCTCTCTGGAAGCGACACACTGCAAACCATCATCGAAGTGGCAACAGCATCACCCTGTGGTCAAAACGTGGAGGACTGTGCAGCATGTGCAGTGTAATTCAATGCACCGTTTGGACAGGCATCCACATTTTATCTTGTAGAATTTACATTTTGGATATACCAATGCCTGCTAATCCTTCTGTCCCCTTTGTGTTTTGCTCATGGCATAAAGCCTTGGCCAAAGCCCTGCCAAAGACATGATTTACACTGACACATCATAACCTTAAGTAAATATAGATGATCCATGGCACTCCAGTGCTCCAATCACATATTCAATTATATAGGCTCCTGGTACCAGCTCACTCACTCATTGTTCAGCCTGTGCTTCTAGGCTGTTCAGGCATTCCGTAATACTCGGAGCAGTGCTCTGGAAAACATTCCATACCTCTCTGCAGCACATCACTCAGCGCACCTCACACAAATGTGCTTGGTTAACAGTTACAATTTTAAAACCCTAAGCTGAAATGTGGTATTAACCCAGTCAAGGATCACTGTACAAATGCTAAAAAAAAAAAAAAAAAATCAACTGGCTGCCAGTTCAGCCTTCTGAATTAATTTTCTGATTCTCTTCTTTAGATTAAAGCTTAAACTTTCGTAAAAAAAAAAAAAAAAAAAAAAGCATTTCAACTCGTATGTTAATTGAGTTTTACATAAGACCACTGGAAATGCTCAAACTCCAGAACTAATTCAGGCTTCCGGTTCTTCTCCTCTGTGCTTTACTACATTGATCCATCATACTCTAAAGTACATTTCCTGTAGATGCGCTGTGGCAGGCAGTCACTGGAATGGATATAAATGAGCTATCTACATTGATATAAACCAGCCAAACAGACGAAGGTAATTACATAACGATAGAAACGGTAATGAACGTTCCCTGCAATACATTCTAATAATGGTTATAAGGGCAATGCTGGAGCGAGGTTGTTACAATGTTATACTGAGATGTTACTTTACTTAGAGATCAATTAGAGAAATCCTTCTAAATCCTTAAGGTTCTGAATACACCAACATTCAAGACCTTGGGTTTCGGGTTCAGTTTTGTGCACAATCCCATCAAATATGACGACCAACAATGAATTACACGGATTGAGACCGCAGATGTAACATATACAGCAGCTGGGTCTTTATTATAGTAGGAACCCACACTGTCCCAACACTTTAAAACAGAAGCCTCAATAGCCTCTTTAAAACACCTCACTCGTCTGTTCATAACTCAATAGCTCCGCCATGGTTAGTTATTTTCCTAAGGGGTCTGATAGGACTTCAACAGAACAAAGTAAATACACCATAGAGCTTTTCTTATTGAAGATGGTGGGAGGTACTCCTGAAAGTTTTGGAGAGTACAGTGTTTGCACAGACTCGTCACACAAGTCAGGAACCTCAGTCTCACACGGTCCCAGACGGAAAGTATGAAGTCAGTGACGCAAGAGCTTTCTCTTTGACTGGCGTTCCAGCTGCCGACTCTGGCGTCTAGCGTCGGAGAATGCTGTGCATAGTTAACTCTCATGTCAGCTCTTCACTTTCTTCCTATGTGCACAGTGTACCACAGCCTTTCAACCGTCTCCTAGCTTTGTGTTCAAAGTCCAATAGTTTAATGCCATTCATTCTTCCAGGATGCCAGACATTCTCCTACAGTACATTGGCTTAGGATACACTTACTGCAGTGCATTTGTAAGGGAAACCCTTAACATGCCCTTGAGTGCTGTTCACATCTACAACAAGGTGTAATGCTTTACAAAATAGCACACCTCTCCTGGAAATACAGTATGTGCCAGCACTTCATTAACGTGTATCTTCTGCATATTTCTGATGTTAAATCTTTCTATAAAGCATCTTTTGGACAGTCCCTTGGGCAGTCGTTATAAAGAGACTTGACAGTGCAATGAAAGACCCTCTTTACGGTGATTGGCTTACCACTGGGTGGTTTTGGTGGTTACATGTGATGCAGATTAACCCTTCCATTTGTTTTTTTAGATCCAATTCCAATGAAAATCCTCAAAGGCAGTTTTAGTGATCTACGTGACTTTGTTTTATACATTATTAACAGATCGTTGTCAACTGGATTCTGTACTGTACTGTTTCTTTTTATCACTCAGCATCATACATGTATAGTGCTGCTAGATGCTGCTGACATCCGTGCCTGTGGTTTCTCCTCTCGGTCCCATTGCTTGTCATGTGGATAATGCACATGGTACACTGGAGCACATCTGCCTGCTTAAATCTACTAACATTGAGTCAATCTGTATGTCTAGTGTCACATCATGGGAAGCTGGTGATATAAGCATATGTAGGGATTAAAGCATGGGTCAGTAAGATAATGATCAGCATAGGTCAGTGCAACTCCAAGTGTCTTGCTATGCAGAAGTGAAGGGACTGACTCAATGGATGAACCATTAAGGTCCTAAAAACCCTACTTACTGTACAGTACTGAGCAACATTCAGTGGCTCTATTTGAAAGGTACTGCAACAATGGATAAGATGTTTTGTTCTTACTGAGGGGAAATTGAAGAGAATTAGACCTCTGTCTGGTCATTTCAGGCTCACTGTTGAATTAGACCTCTGTTTGGTCATTTCAGACTCACTGTTGAATTAGACCTCTGTCTGGTCATTTCAGACTCACTGTTGAATTAGACCTCTGTCTGGTCATTTCAGACTCACTGTTGAATTAGACCTCTGTCTGGTCATTTCAGGCTCTCTGTTGAATTAGACCTCTGTCTGGTCATTTCAGGCTCTCTGTTGAATTAGACCTCTGTTTGGTCATTTCAGGTTCTCTGTTGAATTAGACCTCTGTTTGGTCATTTCAGGCTCTCTGTTGAATTAGACCTCTGTCTGGTCATTTCAGGCTCTCTGTTGAATTAGACCTCTGTCTGGTCATTTCAGGCTCACTGTTGAATTAGACCTCTGCCTGGTCATTTCAGGCTCTCTGTTGAATTAGACCTCTGTCTGGTCATTTCAGACTCACTGTTGAATTAGACCTCTCTCTGGTCATTTCAGGCTCTCTGTTGAATTAGACCTCTGTCTGGTCATTTCAGGCTCTCTGTTGAATAAGACCTCTGCCTGGTCATTTCAGGCTCTCTGTTGAATTAGACCTCTGTCTGGTCATTTCAGACTCACTGTTGAATTAGACCTCTCTCTGGTCATTTCAGGCTCTCTGTTGAATTAGACCTCTGTCTGGTCATTTCAGACTCTCTGTTGAATTAGACCTCTCTCTGGTCATTTCAGACTCACTGTTGAATTAGACCTCTCTCTGGTCATTTCAGGCTCTCTGTTGAATTAGACCACTGTCTGGTCATTTCAGACTCACTGTTGCTCATGTTGCTTTCTTCACTGTCTAAAAAATCCATTCTTTAAAAGTCAACTAATACCTATTTGACTTCCTCAAGGGAATATTTCTTCTTTTTCAACACATTTCTCTCAAAAGCAATCACACGTAATAAATGTGCTGGATCATCACCTCACCACACCAACTGAATACAGTCAGGGCACTAAAGTCCCATTGGTAACTGGCATTGAAGAAAAACAATCATAATTAAATCAGTAGCCCTTTAGTTATGGGGGCCATTATTAGTATTACTTATGCTATTGACAGTTTTGATTAGAAATAATAATACTGAAGTTCAATACACGTTTGTTTTAACATATTTATAATATATTGTATTACATTATTCATAAATATATATAACAGATTCCTAAACTAAACTGTTATGAATAAACCAATCAACAGATAAATCTGACTGAACATTGAAATTCTCACACCCTGAGGTTTTCGTGCAGGTAGGTATATGAAGTATATAAATTATTGAGGTGTTTTTATACATTTGCACACTATTACACTATTCTCTCTCTCTCTCTCTCTCTCTCTCTCTCTCTCTCTCTCTATATATATATATATATATATATATATATATATATATGGAAATCTGTTTAGAACACAGCTTGCTGCACAGTTTGTTGTGTGTGCTTTCCTGTGCATTCAGTGGCGTGCCTGGCACACTGCATAATCAGTCTGCAGTTTCTTCTGCAAAGTAACCCTGATGACCTATTTATCCACAGAGGCATATTTACAGCCCAGTTTATTGAATTGAAATTCTTCTTGGGAGCTGACGGTAAGTTTCCCGTGAGCGCTGGAGAATTGAATTGTCCCACACTGCAGTAGCAGGCTGATGAATGATCCTCAGCTGCAGGGAGGCAGAGGCAGCCTGCGTGGAATCTTAATGCACGAGTCCAAAGAAGATCCTGTCAATCAGCGTCAGAGACACGAAAACAGATTGGAATGGATCTCAGAGAGCATCATTAGCAGCACTTGCTTCTCTTAAATACAACTCTGAAGCACACTGTGTATAAACAAGGGCCTGTTATTGGTCACAGTGTTTTAAGATGGATCCTTCACGATGTTGGCTGTGATTTCCCCGCTGTCAGGTGTCACGTGACTTTGCTGTCTGTGCCTTTGGAAGAACATGAGTAATTCAAAATAGTATTAAACGCTGTTTTTTTTTAATGACGTGGCTCACTTCCATCAGCTCTGTGTAAACAGCACAATGGAGACCACTTGTGGCAAATGTAAAGCCATCATGTTTTACCTTCACTGTTTTATTTATTATAAGTATTCATACAAGGTAACTCATCACAGGCAGCAATAAAATAGCCATGAAACACCATCTATTCATGGCTACTAAATACTGTATATATGTGGGTGGTGACTGAGAACTAAATGTGCTCTGAAAAGCCACGGCCAGAGACTGTGTACTCCATGGGCACCAGCAATAAGAGTCTGCAAGCCTGGATCAAACCCCTGCAAGGGCCATTTTCTTCATATTACTGGTACTTATATTTACAGTTTGCAGAGCGTATAACTGTGCAAAATATTGTGATCTTGCTTCCTAAAAAAACATATTGATCAATTTCTGGTAATGAATATCTTGGACACTCATAATTGATTCTAATTAGTTAACGAAAACCTTTTTTTTTTCTTCTTCTTTAGTATTTAAGAACATGTCACGCTTCCGTTTCACAAATTGAGCGCGGAGAACAGTTTGTGAAATGAGTGCCCATGTGAGAGATTAACAATGTGAAAACCTGTGGTTCCCGTGAAAATCTAAAGCAATTCCAGCCTCCTTGACTGCAACAAGAATGAATTCCAGCAGGGCTTATATCTGTCAGCGCTAATATGGAGGATTCCGTTTTGCTTGTTTCTCTGAGACAAGAACATCATGTTTTCTACACAGTCAACACTAGCCTAAAGCTGCAATATTCAGATGCTAGCGCTGCTTCGTCTTGTTTACTAATGTGTCATTGGATAAGACAAGCACCCATGATGGTTGAACTGTCACCACTCAAGATTCCCCTGCGTTCTCGTACTCAGAGCCATCAATAATAGAAAAAAAGAAAATTATTCATAGAATCAGTCTGCTGAAACTGATTTAGACTGCTGTTTTCACACAAAGGTGTGTTCTTCTTTGTGTACTGTATAATCCAGACTACCCGTTATTTGTATACCTATAATGATGTTGAATACATTTCTAAGTGGTGGATCCGGTGCTTTGACAGAATCAGCATTTCGTTTTTAGTCATAGTGCACCCAGTTCCAGTCACTGTTCATGTCTGCGTGAAGTGATAAAGATCTCTACCCCTGGTGACTTTTCACGAGAGTCCAGAAATACTAGAATGTGACAATCAGAAACTTCTCATTATTTGTTCGTATTTACGTTTTTTTTAATTGGCCTTTTATTGTGGAGCGTCCAGTCTTCAGAGCCCAACAATTGAATAGTTACATAATAAAAGATAGAGTCTATTCCATTGTGTAGTATAGCGTAATGTGACACAGTATGGCGTTCTGCTGAGGAATGCTTCCACACTCTTATATCTGAAATCCCTCTAGTGTAAAACTGAATAGAAAAATGACTGAAGATATTCCTGTTGATGATGCACCTCTACATATGTCCACTCATTAAATAGGTGTGTTATGTGCACAGGTACATAAGAAAAAAATCAACAGGGGGTCAAATGGCAAGCCTGATGAACAGGTACCCTCGGGGTTAGCCATGGCATTGTAAAGCGTGATGAACAGGTACCCTCAGGGTTAGCCATGGCATTGTAAAGCCTGATGAACAGGCACCCTCAGGGTTAGCCATGGCATTGTAAAGCCTGATGAACAGGCACCCTCAGGGTTAGCCATGGCATTGTAAAGCCTGATGAACAGGTACCCTCGGGGTTAAACTACATGGCATGGCAAAGCCTGATGAACAGGTACCCTCAGGGTTAGCCATGGCATTGCAAAGTCTGATGAACAGGCCCCCCATAGCTGTGTGTATATATACAATATGTTTTGGCAGGGCAACTTCTCGAACGCCATAAAGTTCACACAAATCGCTTTAAAATGTAAAAAAACAAATTAAATAAAAAAGCCTGACCGAAGGGGATATGCATGTATTGCAAACCCTGGTATTGATTCCTTTTCACTAAGTTCAAAAGTTCCTATTAGTTTATATATAAAGAACACATTTATCAACTTGTATTGGTTTACTATTAAACATTGTACTTCGTTTTCAGTTGTTATCAATACATGTTATTTAGAGTTTCTGATTATTTTAACTTCTACCCCTTGCTTAACCATTTCAATACAGCCTATACATGTTACACTGTTTCATTATTCTTAGTTAAGAATGTGCTGTAAGACACAAGCTGATTCTCATCCCAATCACCCACTCGTGGTCAGAACTGCCTACAATATTTATTAGCATTATTATTTTTTATATTAGTTTTCTCCCTCCCGGTCAGCTATCAATTGCTTGTATGGCGCTGGGCGGCCTTGCTCACATCTTCTATATTACTGGAAACAATAATGGAAACAATTATGCTATAATAATAATTGCTAGGAAACAATAACCTGCCTCCCATTTCTCACAGAACACCCTGCTGAGAACATGTAGTTTCAAGCAATATTTCTCCTTTAGTGACTTTCAACAAAATGGGTTTTATCGCTAGTAACATGTTTTCCCGACCCAATTATCAAACCCTAATTGTAAATGCTTAATATGTTGGTTTAATGTTTTGTACTGCTGCGATGGTTGATTGAAATCTCCACAGTCCCATCCTAATGTGTGAGCTGGGATTATTCGTGTCTGTCAATTATAGCATATTAGAAATACTGTATGCAAAGAGGACAGAAGGCAATTCTTTTATTATCGTTATGGTACTGACAAGCGCTGAGCTTCTCCTTTGCATAAGAAGTGTACTGAGCATGCACTGAGTAAAATAAATCTCAGATGTTTCCAAATAGAATCAATGAAAAAATATGCACATTTTTAACCCTTCATACGTGTTTGAGGAGCTCATGCTTGGCTGGTTTCACAGATGCAGTTAGCGCTAATCTTGGGACTACACCATGTTAATTTAGGTAAAGTAGTCCAAGACAAGTGCTAATCGAGGTCTGTGAGACCAGCTGACTCTTTACACGTAACCCTTTCCTGGTTCCTTTACTGGCTTCTGAACACAGAGACCTCAGCCTAGCCCTCACACTCCTGCCCTACTCCCTGTCTCACTCTCACTGCAACTCAACTCCTACCCCACGAGCAGCAGGTTTACGGCCCATTTTAATAAAATCTTTCAGCTTTAGAGGGTATCTAGCTGTTGAATAATGACTGCTCTACTGCGAGATGATCCGCAAATCAAGTCTTGTATAGAATTGTCTTTCTCGTGGCTTCCTGTAGCGATGACACCGGTCCCAACCTTCTACAAGTGTGTTGAGATCAGAGCTGTTTCATCTGGGAATAATAATCAATAGCTTTGATTGGGCGAATCTTTCTAAGGTGAGCACCTGGTAAATGTACTTCAAAGACTTGTTAGGGGAGCGCTACGGTATTGATTCATTTGTGAAATGTTTGTGAGATATTTTTTTTATTCCCTAAAAACATGAAGAGACATGGATTCACTGTATATGCCCTTACAGGAGTTTTGAAAGCACAGCAAACTGGAGAAAGGCATAATGAAAGCACAATAAAACCACTGGTTTGGTAAATAACAATACAATTAAACAAAGAAGAGATTTCCCTTGAAGTCATGGTTAGCCTGCTGTCAATGAGGGGTGGGCGTACTCGCTCAGTAATGTTTATATCTAGTGGATATGTGATGGTTCTTAGTAAGTATTAGAACAAATTCTCAGTGAGTGGGGGTTTACGAAAAAATAATGTTTTCCAGTTTTCTGTTTGTCCTACTTGAAAATCGGTTCTCAAATAAGTAGGATTAAATGCATATAATTTATAATGAAAGTGTCTTTAAATAGCACCGTGTGAAGAACACGATGGCCTTTTTCTCTTTTGCCTGGGCTTTTCTAGAGCAGAACATGTAGGATTTCTAGAACCATCTAGAACCCTTAGCCCACACTTCGGTGCAGAACATGTATGCAGTATAATGGCTATATATATATATATATATATATTTCTTTTTTCTTCTTCTTGTAAGTAGATAATTAAATATATTATTATTATTATTATTATTATTATTTATTTCTTAGCAGACGCCCTTATCCAGGGCGACTTACAATCGTAAGCAAATACATTTCAAGTGTTACAATACAAGTAATACAATAAGAGCAAGAAATACAATAACTTTTGTTCAAGCAAAGTACAAGTGTGACAAACCACAATTCAATAATACAGCAGATAATAGTGATAGTTACATCAGGATATGATTAAATAGTGATAGTTACATCAGGATGTGATTAAATACAAAGTACTACAGGTTAAACACTTGGCAGATTACAGTATTCTGAAGTACAGGATTAAATGCAGTAAAATAGGGGGCAGATAAGAGCAAAATGAAGCACATTTACATGAAGGGTGATAGTGTCCCAGGATACAAACAGAGGAGTTCTACAGGTGCTGTTTGAAGAGGTGAGTCTTAAGGAGGCGCCGGAATGTCCCCAGATTATTAAATAATGCTAACATGTGACTCCCAAGGAAATAAACTATTCCATCGCAATAGTTGTGTTATTTATTTAATAGGTTTATTTTATGTACATATTTTAAATAAACCAATACATCATAAAAGCATGTACTGCATTATCAGACCAGGATGAATTTATAAGCATATTGCTTATGGGCAGCAGTAATGCAATACTTCTGAAAACGTGAACCACATATAGAGTTATTTCATTCTTAATGACATTTCATGTTATTAAAAATGGGCAGCAGTGTGGAGTAGTGGTTAGGGCTCTGGACTCTTGACCGGAGGGTCGTGGGTTCAGTCCCAGGTGGATCTGTATAATGCATAATGTGATATCTTGTAACAATTGTAAGTCACCCTGGATAAGGGCGTCTGCTAAAAAAAAAAAAAAAAAAATGTTACGTGCATTGATTCCATAACTTCAAAGGCATTCATTTCTACAGACTGGGGTTTTCTAAACATTTCTTAAATATTCAGCTGTATAATTCTTACAAAGTCCATCTGACCCTGTGACATCCACTGGGTTAACAGCTGTCCAATAATCTTTGATATATCATGGGCTTCCTTCCTTCCATTCTGATGGGAATTCAGTGGGTTTAATTAATTAATATTATACGAGAACTAGCAAACTTACTGGAATGAGCTTGATGGATGGTATAGAGCTAGCGGAGGCAACACAGCAGTTAAGTCCGGTGAGTCAGATTTAGAGTGGGCAAATATCTCTTAAATTAAAGTAGTGATCCAAGGTTAGGTTTGCTAATGAGATCTCAGTCTGCAACCATAACCATTTCACAATGGCTAGTTTCTTTCCTTACACGCCCTTACAAATATTTAAGTAAACATCAGGTTTGCCCTATCGCTGTGTTCTTTCTACATTGAGTGCTGTATGCATGCTGAAGTGTCTGACATGATCACATGTATACCATTTCAGTTATTCATGGTTCATTTGCCCAGAGAAGCCCAGGATCCTCATCACTGTCTCTTGTCCATCAGACCCAGTTTTCTTTTTTAGGTCAAAGGTATTGCAGAGTGTATCCATCACCTTCTTCTCCCAGGCAGCAATCATAATAGGACAGCTGGAACAGGTGCACACAAAAAAAGCAATATTTTCTCCCATAAGAGAGATGACCTTATTTACAAACTGTCAGCCTGAGCCAACTGCATTGTGTTCCAAAGGCCCCAGCGAGCTATCAGACAGACACACTGGGCTTCCTGAATCTTTTGAGCCACAAGGACAGGTCCTTACTTTTTATTGTATTACTTTTCTTCTTTAACTAGTTTCCTTATAAAAAAAAATTGTTCCCCCTTTTTTAAACTCTATTTCAGAAAACTGTTTTAATCATCTTGCATGAGTTACATTGTAAGTGCAACCAAAACTTCTTATCACCAGGAAGACACCACTGTCTGCGTGTTGTTATTTCAAGAGCATGAATTTGGATTACGGGCATTCATATGTAATATATATATATTGTGATTAACACCATGTTTTCTTCTGATGTAGTCCCTGTTTACTGTGGTCAAGTCACTGTAATGCCATGAGTGCACAATCAATGGTACCGTGGTATATTTAATGTCTGGGAATGGCTTTTTTGCTCCTGCTGTAGTTTTTTTTAAAATTATAATAGCTATTTAATGCATGTATGTATGTATGTATGTATGTATGTATGTATGTATGTATGTATGTATGAATGCATGTGTATATGAATGCATGTATGTAGTACATGTACCAGGAACACCTTATAATAAACAGGTTACATAATGATTGAACCAAAAGAACCTTTCAATCAGATATTTACTGTCAGGGGTGCTCTAACAATGGATGAGATGAGAACTGGTCCACAGGTCCTTGTTTAGCCTATCGGTGTTGAGAGGCACCTCAAATATGAACCCTACAGTAAGGTAAAAAAAAAGACGAAAGAGAAAACTGCTGTATTGTGATTCAGGTTTGGGTCTGGGGAGGGGGCATAAAAACCCAGAAGCAAGCAGTGCTTTAAAAAATAACAGACAAGCACAGATGGTTCCTTTGCTTCTTTTTTCAGAAAGCAGCCTGTGGTAACCTGATATGAAAGGTGTGCTGTGCACTATAAAGGGAGCACATGACAGGACCGCTTGCTCTGATCACGCTCAGGTTTGCCCCCGAGGTGAAAGGACTCCTGTTTCATCTGCCTTCGCACGTCCATTGAACTGAAACCTGTTAAATGTCAGTGCTGTTTGTCACTTTGGATGTCCAGAAATAACGTGTGAGTGTCAAAAGAGACAAAGTCATGAAGCAAGTTGCAGAAAAGCAAAACTGACAGCCAAACATCTTATCAGCTTTGAGGAGGAACCCAGGAAAGATTTCCTATTGCATAAGCCCTTCGGAGAAGAGAACCAACACGGAATGAGCATGTATCACTGTGCTAGATGTTTCTGTGCTAGATGTTTCTCTGCTAGATGTTTCTCTGCTAGATGTTTCTGTGCTAGATGTTTCTGTGCTAGATGTTTCTCTGCTAGATGTTTCTGTGCTAGATGTTTCTGTGCTAGATGTTTCTGTGCTAGATGTTTCTCTGCTAGATGTTTCTCTGCTAGATGTTTCTGTGCTAGATGTTTCTGTGCTAGATGTTTCTCTGCTAGATGTTTCTGTGCTAGATGTTTACGTTAAATCCTCCTTCCACAATTTATTTCAATTATTTCATTAAATCTTTACTGTTCCCTTCTGCAATAAACAGGTCTTGGAGTCCAATCACACAGGAGGCTTGCCAGACACTTTGTACTGTAGATATCTTCTGGTAATAGTGCGGTCTGCTTCAATCTTAAACACAAAGGCAAAGTGTTACAGTATGTTAGTTGCACATGCTATGATGATGTTTCTTTTGAACTTTAGACATGTTGTGATGTATCTATCTCACCTGTGACATGTATGTGAATACAAAATAAACTGCTCTGAGCTATGACTACTAATACTAATAATAATATTGAATTTAACGTGATATACATTATGTGTGTGGTCTCTTATTGTTCCTCAGAATGTATGAGTCGACTGCTGTATTATTTTTTTACAACAGTTTCTAAAGCTTGATAAATTGTAAATGAATGCATTTGTGAATAGCAATTAGTTTTCTTTTGTTCTTTTAAGAGAAATAAACGCTTCATGATATAAAATGTACTGCTGCTCGTGACCCAGTGTGCATTTGGCTGACCATCTGTTGTTTTTCTTTGTCTCTTCTGCTTTTTTTGAAAGCCAGTGGCAGCAGACAGAGAGGAGAAGGCAGCGGTGGAGGAGTCTTGGCAGGGAAGAGGAGTCCTGTGGAGCTGCTGGCCGCAGCATGCAGGGGAACGCTGGTTTCCATCTCCAGCTCAGAAATGCAAAGCACATTGCAATAGTAAAAGAAAGAAAGAAAGAAAGAAAGAAAGAAAGAAAGAAAGAAAGAAAGAAAGAAAGAAAGAAGCACAATGCAAAAAACAGAACTTTGAACACAGTCGCCTTTTAAATCTGTAGGAATTACAAGCGATTTTTGAAATCCCAATTACTGTGTATTTACACATAATTACAATGTTATTATGCATAGTTACAATGTTATTATGCATAGTTACAATATGTGCTTTACACATTTGAGCACACATTGCCAGTAAACATGCAAGCCTTATGACATAAATGAAGCATTTTGTTTATAATGTTGACAGTCTTTCGTTCGTTAATCCAGTAGGTTATACTCAGGTGTCAGAATTGGAAGTATTGATGAGCCTCGCTCGATTTTTATTCTTACCAGTGTTTAAGTGCTTTATAATTCTTCAAATCTTATAAACAAGTTACCAAGTGATAAAACGGTTTCCAAAGATTTATGGAAGCATTAATTACTGTTATCACTGTACTCTGAAGCCCTTACACTCAATAATTCAATGCCTACCTTCACCAATATATCCTGCAGGGAGATGGCACTTACTGTCAATATGTGTAGGATTGAGTGCTTCTGTAAATTACACAATACTGTGGGCAGCTAATACTGCCATCGAATGCAGGATACAAACGCACTTATTTTCCACTGAGCTTTTCCAATGGTAAGGACGGGTTTCTGTTTTTTCGATAATATACCCGACACTTATTTTTCCTTTTTTTACTTCTAGTTGATATTTTCACTTCGGTAGCACTTTCCATGAAGTGTCTCTAATTGCTGTGTATTTACATAGTCAGTAAATACACGTGTACTTACACATGTCAAAACTGCACATCTAAATCACTTGCTATTCTCCCCAAAAAAATGTCCATGAGCCAAAAGTTTTTTTTTTTGTTTCCATATACATATATAATAAGTCGTTATGTAATAGTATCCCAGTAGAGAAATGACTGTGCAGCCCAGTGGATTGGCTGTGGTATATGTAGAAATCCCAGTACAGAAATGACTGTGCAGCCCAGTGGATTGGCTGTGGTATATGTAGAAATCCCAGTACAGAAATGACTGTGCAGCCCAGTGGATTGGCTATGGTATATGTAGAAATCCCAGTACAGAAATGACTGTGCAGCCCAGTGGATTGGCTATGGTATATGTAGAAATCCCAGTACAGAAATGACTGTGCAGCCCAGTGGATTGGCTATGGTATATGTAGAAATCCCAGTACAGAAATGACTGTGCAGCCCAGTGGATTGGCTGTGGTATATGTAGAAATCCCATTACAGAAATGACTGTGCAGCCCAGTGGATTGGCTGTGGTATATGTAGAAATCCCATTACAGAAATGACTGTGCAGCCAAGTGGATTGGCTGTGGTATATGTAGAAATCCCAGCACTGGAAAATAGCATGTCATTATACTTAAGAGCAGGGGGGCACAACTCCTGAGGTTATCAACTAAATAACTAACAGATTAACACCTGCATTGAGGTGGGATTGGTTTAGTTGTGTAATTAAGGGTATGGTTGTAGTTGTACCTGGTCTAGAATGGCCCTCACTGAGCACCATCAGTAGAGTATTGCAGGTCAACAGAAGGGTTGCACCCAGTCATCCCAGTCCAGCTCTTTCTTCCATCCGCATTCTAAATGGTTTCATTGAACAAATTAAACCTGCATCCCGGCTGTAATGAAGTTATTTACTGCTTGAAATGGCCCTGCAGGACTGTGATTGAGGGGGCTAGACAAAAACCTGAGCGGCTCCCATAACAATGTCAGGAGGGCATATGGCAAATCTGCAGCACAGTCTGTTCTCTTGGATGACCCTCATGAAACTCTATTATTATTGGATGACCCTCATGAAACTCTATTATTGTAGTGCCACCTTATTACAACGTGATGCAAAATGTTACTTGAGCTCCTGGATTTCTTTTTATATTTCAACAGTTCTATTTAACCAACAAGACAAATTGCTTAACACGTGTTTCTGAGTGGCTTGCTGTACACCCCTTCGTCAGGTTTTTATACTACATTGAAATGCGCCTGGGGGGCTTTGGTGATTACTGCAGCAGGTCTGGCTCGACTCATGATGTTGGCATCTCTGGATAGGAAGCGTTTCCAGCTCCCGTTTGGGTCAGATAAGGTCACAGCTGGCATTTAAAGAGACCGGTGTTTGGTAGCCGTTTCAGAAAGGCCAATGCTTGGAGGCTGAACTGCTGTCTCACACTTAAGCCAAATTATACCACATGTAAAGATTCCAAACAACCTAACCATGACAGATTGTGTTTATATGTACATTTAAAGTGTCATTTTTCAAAATGATCTTATTAAAAAAATGGAATATACATACCAGTATGTATGAATAAAGGAATGTCCCATACTTACCATGGTTAATCTGGCTAGATGCCTGTGGAAGGACTCAGTCCTCTCCCCTATGCTTTTGTAATGGCCAGCAGTGTCTGAGGTATTTTTATAAGTGAGAAGTCAGAGAGCAAGAGAGAGAGAGCAAGACAATTAAGTACTGAAAGAAGATGTTTAGAGAGCTGGCAGATCTAATAATTCTCACCTAGGAGATGGTGGTGTGTGTGTGGAATGAGTTTTGATGAGTGAAATCCTGCCAGGTCAGCAGCACATGAGGATCAATGGTTCACAAAGCAATCTGAAGGGCAGAGGGAAAAACACAGCACTTGGTTGTATTTGTGTCAACTGAATTGGAGGAGACCGAAGGATTGGTGCCACAGGGGGAGATAAAACAAAGGCAGAAAAAACAGCTGAAACCGCTCTGCAGAGAGCTGGGTGCAAAACCTGAAGCCATCGTGATCTGTCACATACCGCACAGAAGAGGAAGCTGTGCTGGTGAGGCATACATTATAAAAAGAAAGAAAATACATCATAGGAGATGGCTTATTTTCTATTATACATTTTTACATATAATATGTAGTCAAAAGGAAAAAAAAGTTACAAGAAATCGATGTCTACAAGTATGTATTTCAGCAATTTGTTTGCAAAACTCAAAAAATGCTAATTCAAAAGTATTCATACCCTGACATAAAAAATGAAATGAATAGCTAGTTGAGGCACCTTCAGCAATAATAACCTCTTCTAAATGATTAGGATATTTGTCAATGAGCTTTTGGCATGATTCTTTAGTGTTTTCTGACCATTCTTCAACACAAAAATGTTCCATTTCATTAAAATTCAGATAACTTCTCTTGTGCACAGCCTCCTTCAACTCGTACCAAAGATTCTCAATCGGATTTAGATCAGGACTTTGACTAGGTCATTCCAGAACCTTGATTTTATTCTTCTTCAACCATTCTGAAGTAGATTTTGATGTGTGCTTTGGAACGTTGTTGTGTTGGAATGTCCAGTTGCGCCTTAAACCAAGTTTTGTAGCGGAGTGTTTCAGATGATTGGCCATTATCTTTTGGTATGCTATGGAACACATTTTACCATGTATTGGAACTACATTTCCTGTGTCATTAGAGGAAAAACAGCCCCATAGAAGGACATTATCACCTCCATGCTTGACAGTAGGTATGGTGTTCTTTCCTTTGTATACCTCACCAGACTTTCTCCAAACATAACGACTATGAGCTTGACCAAATAGCTCAATTTTTATTTCATCACTCCACAAAACCTTTGACCAGAACTCATATCCATCATTCAAATGCCATTTTGCAAACTTTAAGTGATTGTCCTGTGACGTTTTCCTAAGACTGGCACAGGTAGAAACTTAATTGGTTATGAAGTCATGTGAGATGCAATCTACTCTAGGCTGCACAAACAATGGCACTTATCTAAATTCCATGGCTCTGTTTGACTTGATGCTCTGGCAGGTATCAAGACTATATGAGTGCCTGGAATTGCATCTCCTAACAGGACTGCCTCACAGCACAGTAATGAGATTAACACTGTTGACCCCACTTCTCTCTTCACTTCAACAATGCATACCAGCAGAGCAGAAGACCGTGAATAAAAACAGACAATCAGTAACATGAAAGCACAAATTCATTAGTAATTCCATCAAGGGCTTGAGCCAAAGGATACCCAATTCAATCGAGTAGCACTTTTCCTTTAGCTGTGAGTGGCTATATAATCCTATACAATCCAAATATATACCGTATTCCTTCGAATTTAAGATGCCCTCGAATTTAAGCCCAAATATCCCACCCTCAATTTGAGGAAAAAATAAAGCATCAAATAAATATGCATCTGCAAAGATACAACCTCAATTATGCATATGGAGGCAGTTTGGAGCCGTCTGTTGTCCACACAAGAGGAAAAGAAATGCTCTCTCATATAGACATAGCAACTCCCCAACTTTTAAATTCATTAAGTGACTGTGTAAGAGAAATGCGACAGTAAAAATAAGCAAAGTAGCCTGGTTTGTTTCAGTGCGGGCCGCAACACAAATGAGTGATTGCTTCAAAGGCCAACAGCATCATTTTTTACAATCTTTATTTTCTATTTTGTTTGTTCTCTTTGTCGTAGCCTTCGTCAAAAATGTGTGCTGCATCAAAGCGAGCCTCCTCTTTGAAGTCAATGGGATGCGTGTTACTGTGTGCATTTATCATGGTAGTGATGCAGGCTTGGAAATTGCCACTGTATTGTGTTATTAAATATAAAAACAAAGTCCTGATAAAACTCTGGTGATCAGTCCATCAGATATCCTGTGCTAAACTGAATCAACTGTGCACTGCTGGAAAGAAACCTTCCAACGTTCCACATGTTAAAGTACTCTATAACTTGCGCCAATCCATGTCTGCAAAATCTATTGAGATATCATCAGTGTACCATCTTTTTTTTTGGGGGGGGGGGGGGGGGAATTAGGTCAACCTTGTAACAGAATGTAAAGGACACATTTGTGAAAAGGACAAGGTCTGCTATGAGATGCTTGTGACCTTTTTCCAGCACTTTTAATACAGTTTTGTGTTTCATGATTAGATGAGTCCCTGGATTTAGTCGTAGGATCTTCTCAGCCCAGAGCAGCAGATACCCGGTTGACAGTTAGCACTTCTTTTTGTTCTGTTAAGAGTTCTGCCCTGATGCATCATCTCAGCTCATTGATTTCTTGCAGCAGATAGTCACGACACCTAAGACCTGAAGGTCAAACAGGCAGTGCACAGGTCACATGGATTGACTGGCTGTTGAGATGGGCAGACGATTTTTAAACTATGCTCCTAAATCACTAAGTGTAAATACATTTTCAAAAGTCTAGCAAAAAATTATATAACCAAGAGAGACATTTTCTCTCCAGGACGCATGCCCCTCCTGAGTTGTGACAGCCCAGTCAAGCATTATAGGCAATCTCTGCACACTCTACCTAATATTTTACAATCAAAATTGATTTTAAGTTTGTCCCAAATGCCACCCCGTCATTGAGCAAGGCTATTAAAAGTTATATCCAAGTTGACCGCAAGTCTTGTAATGGAAAAACGTTGTCTAAACTGGCTGTACTTCCTCAAGGTGTTGTATCAGTACTTAGTATGGCAATTCAAGAACACCGTGGCTTCTCCTGAGTTATAGCCCCTGAACAGGTTATTTTAATAGCCCTGAAAATGTATGATTGCTTCTCTGACCCCTCTGTGAATTAAATTTGTTGCAGCTTTTAAATTAGATAAGCAATGGTTTTCAATTTGAAAAAATGTTATTATCAAGCAATCACTAAAATCAATCCCCCAACATGGTCCCAACTGTGGATTTATTTGCAAACCTTTGATTAAAAATGGATTTGGTTTGTGTTTGGTTGGATTGCTAAATTATTATGGGAAATGGCACTTAATACTGTTAGCGTCAGTGATTCACTAGGAAGGCATTTGGCGAGGAGCATTTTTTCTGATTTCTTTCAGTTTCCATGAATAAATGACACACTTGGCTACACATCACATGAGGGCTACTTATAAGCCAAGTGGGCGAAACAGGCAGCTCGGAAATCAAGTTGTGCAAAGTTGCTGAACAAGAAATGAGAAAAATAAGGGTGAAACGATTTAGCATCATCACTTAAATTGGTTACTTACTCCCAGGGCATACGTGTAAATTGAAACTTCACAAAGTGTGACAGGTGAAGAGACACATAACCCAAATAGCGTACTTTATCACTAGACGACTGACTGTATTACTCAATTCAAGGTATTTGTTATACCTGACTGTCTGGTGAAATAAATATCCTCCTGCACTCCAACCCAAAGCACAACTATTCCCTAACTTTCTATCATTGTTTAACAGGTCTGACCCAGAGGCAAAACCTCGGAAGACATTGAAAAAGACATTCATACAAGTGTTTGTCATTTAACCTATTACGTTTCTCCTTGTAAAACATACAGGGTGTAACATAACTGACATTTTTAAATATTACAAAAATTCAATATGCGGAGGAATATACATTTCAAACATCATGTCAGGTCTCCACTGCCTAACCTACACATTCTCAGCCTACTCCAAGCAGAGCTCACAAAGAAATCATTTTAAACATGTGCTTTTCCCCTGAGTATATTGCAGTGGAAACAGACAACACAGTTTGAGAGAATCCACGAATCTCTGTCTAACGGGAACAGAGTTTTACTAAGAAAGAAGTTCAGAGAAACTCATACACAGGCATTGGGTCCAGCAGCTCAGACAGAACACAAGACTAATGAAAGACGCGAGTATGGCTTTGCTTTGGGATGAACACTGTGGACAATAGACTGCCCAGCTGAGGAACAAAAAGCCCTTTATTTCTCAGCCCTGGTCACTATTCCCCCCAAGTGTTTAGTGCCTGCATACTGATGTTTATGTGTTATAGAGTATACTGTATCTCAGTGTATGATTGTTCAATTGGTAGAGTGTTGCATTCATGCACAGTATTGAAAAGCTTGATTATTATTCATGGAAAATATAACAATATAATATTTGAATTCTCTCTAGTGTCATTGTGGTCAATGTCTGTAACAGTAGATTCATTTTAATATGAATTCAGTAAGTCATTGATAATGCTTATTAGGCTTTCTAGTCTATGCATATTTCCTCTGTAAATAAAACTATAAAAGATTTCGGGGGCTCTATGATAGCAGAGATTGATGGATTAACATTCTCTTAATTGCCTGGTGAAGACACAACTGTGACCTGCAGCACCTCATCGGTTGTTTTGATCACCCCGTACCCTGCTGGAATAAAACACAGCTGGGTTATTCTGAGAATTTGACTGCACTGGGGAAGTGAGAGTCAGTGGGCATCCTGAGATCCCACGACTCGGCCAATTGCCTCTTACACCTAGCAGCTTGAGTGCGGATGTTGACAAGCTACCAGCCTCTGGAAGACATTGGCCAGCCCTGCAGTCCACTTGAACTCACAGGGCTCCTGGCAGGAAGGGGCCATTGTTTGGGCAGGATTTCTATTCACTACTCTGGCTCCTCTCCATAGATTGCTTGTTACCTCTTTGGGTTGTTGTGAGATATTACATCTTTCACAGTATTCCTGTTTCCCAACGGAATTGGTCAAAGCGTACCAGCATGAAATGTCATTAAAAATGAAATAGCTCTATATGTGGTTCACGTTTTCAGAAGTATTGCATTTTATGGGATGTGGAAAAACCTTTTTATTTGTTTTTTGCCTGCAAATGGATTTCAAAATCTTTTGGGTGTATAGTAAGTGCTTTTTTTCTGAAATGTAACATGCTACAAATCCATACTATGCTTGCTTTCAAAATGTATTACTACCTTCACCATGGGTAGAATGCTATCAAGACAGCCCAGTGAAGTGCTGCTGTAAATAATGACCCCATGGGAGTATTCTTGCTGGTGTTATAGAGGCAAGTCTCTCCCTCACCCAGCCCCATTATGCTGCAGGTAATTGCCAAAGCTTTCCATATACATATAAGTACCTATTCAGATATGCCGTGAGGTTCTTTCTCCTCCTCAAGGTTCCGTCTATTGTTCCGAAGGCACAGAACCTTTCTGATACAATTGTGTATTTGCATATACAGTGCAAAATGATTTACATGTTAAGTACATTGTAACTGTGCATAATAACATTGTTATTGTGTGTAAGTACAGATGTAACTACTAGGTAACTGCCATGTAAATGCACAGTAATTAGAGACACTTCATGTAAAGTGGTACCGATAGACCTGTAGCTGGGCAGACAGCTCTTTCATGCCGCTGTTTTCCCTACAGGAATATTTTTGTTTAAAGATATGATCTCATTCAACATTACATTATTAACTATGGAGCCGGTATTATTCACTGTCCACTGTCTGCTCATTGGGATGCTGTGATCATTTCCCCTGGTCTCACAGATATGGATTAAAAATGTTCATTAATTGTACCGATCATTTTCAAGATGAATTGATTGTGAAGAACTGTAATTATTCCAGCGCAGGCAAAGGCACGGCCAATTCATCTGCAGAAATCCTCAATTGTCTATCAGCTCATTAATTCAGCACATTTACTGCACATAGTTCTCCAAATATATGGCATTGAAAGATGCTGAACAGTAATGAAACAGCAACTGGTATAGTTTGTTTGTTCATTTTGTATCTTTCAGTCATCTGTTTGTGTATTTACTGTATGAAGTAGTATTAAAAAGAAATGTTATAAATACCATTTCAAAAGTATTATATGTATGTCATGTATTGGTATGTATTCATGTGTGTGCAATGTCATGTATTGGTATGTATTCATGTGTGTGCAATGTCATGTGTTGGTATGTATTCATGTGTCGAGACTTGTTGGTCTAAAACAATATTAGGTCATATTTTCTATATATAGGGCAGCTGGCTCTTTGAGCTAAAATATATATATATATATATATATATATGTGTGTGTGAAAACTAACATTAACTTTCTTTCAGAGTTTTATGGTGCGGTTTTACTGAGAAACCTGGAAAGCAATACGTTTTATTAAGAAGTTCATGGGGTTTTAATTAGGCAATTTATGTGTTGAATAAAATGTGTTTAGTTTGAGTGGGTCTTTACACAATTCTGATAAGTAGCTGTTATTTCTAGTTAATTGCAAACTAATCTGGCAAACAAGTCTCATCTTCTTCAGCACTTTAGGGATGTTTTTATTTTTATTAAGATGTATAGTATGTATTTAACTGGGAAAATATACACTGTCTGGCCATTTTATTAGGACTGGTTACTACTAACTTGTTGGGCCACCATTCGCCCTAATCACAGCTAGATAGATAGATAGATAGATAGATAGATAGATAGATAGATAGATAGATAGATAGATAGACAGATAGATAGATAGATAGATAGATAGATAGATAGATAGATAGATAGGAGATACAAAATAAAATAAGGTGTGTATATGTGTAACGGGCAGTGCAGTGTGATACACTGCCGTTATGGATTGTCGTCCCATGCTGGTGAGATAAGATGAGGTTAAATGCTCTAAAACCACGAATGCAGACAAGCCCAGCTCTTTTGCATTGTAGTTAAGATGCTTGCTTGTGGTGCGCAGGGTCGCTGATTCGTGACCGGCTCTTTTGCATTGTAGTTAAGATGCTTGCTTGTGGTGCTCAGGGTCGCTGATTCGTGACCGGCTCTTTTGCATTGTAGTTAAGATGCTTGCTTGTGGTGCACAGGGTCGCTGATTCCCGACCGGCTCTTTTGCATTGTAGTTAAGATGCTTGCTTGTGGTGCGCAGGGTCGCTGATTCGTGACCGGCTCTTTTGCATTGTAGTTAAGATGCTTGCTTGTGGTGCGCAGGGTCGCTGATTCGTGACCGGCTCTTTTGCATTGTAGTTAAGATGCTTGCTTGTGGTGCGCAGGGTCGCTGATTCGTGACCGGCTCTTTTGCATTGTAGTTAAGATGCTTGCTTGTGGTGCGCAGGGTCGCTGATTCGTGACCTGCTCTTTTGCATTGTAGTTAAGATGCTTGCTTGTGGTGCGCAGGGTCGCTGATTCGTGACCGGCTCTTTTGCATTGTAGTTAAGATGCTTGCTTGTGGTGCGCAGGGTCGCTGATTCGTGACCGGCTCTTTTGCATTGTAGTTAAGATGCTTGCTTGTGGTGCGCAGGGTCGCTGATTCGTGACCTGCTCTTTTGCATTGTAGTTAAGATGCTTGCTTGTGGTGCGCAGGGTCGCTGATTCGTGACCGGCTCTTTTGCATTGTAGTTAAGATGCTTGCTTGTGGTGCACAGGGTCGCTGATTCCCGACCGGCTCTTTTGCATTGTAGTTAAGATGCTTGCTTGTGGTGCGCAGGGTCGCTGATTCGTGACCGGCTCTTTTGCATTGTAGTTAAGATGCTTGCTTGTGGTGCGCAGGGTCGCTGATTCGTGACCTGCTCTTTTGCATTGTAGTTAAGATGCTTGCTTGTGGTGCGCAGGGTCGCTGATTCGTGACCGGCTCTTTTGCATTGTAGTTAAGATGCTTGCTTGTGGTGCACAGGGTCGCTGATTCCCGACCGGCTCTTTTGCATTGTAGTTAAGATGCTTGCTTGTGGTGCGCAGGGTCGCTGATTCGTGACCGGCTCTTTTGCATTGTAGTTAAGATGCTTGCTTGTGGTGCGCAGGGTCGCTGATTCGTGACCGGCTCTTTTGCATTGTAGTTAAGATGCTTGCTTGTGGTGCGCAGGGTCGCTGATTCGTGACCGGCTCTTTTGCATTGTAGTTAAGATGCTTGCTTGTGGTGCGCAGGGTCGCTGATTCGTGACCTGCTCTTTTGCATTGTAGTTAAGATGCTTGCTTGTGGTGCGCAGGGTCGCTGATTCGTGACCGGCTCTTTTGCATTGTAGTTAAGATGCTTGCTTGTGGTGCACAGGGTCGCTGATTCCCGACCGGCTCTTTTGCATTGTAGTTAAGATGCTTGCTTGTGGTGCGCAGGGTCGCTGATTCGTGACCGGCTCTTTTGCATTGTAGTTAAGATGCTTGCTTGTGGTGCGCAGGGTCGCTGATTCGTGACCTGCTCTTTTGCATTGTAGTTAAGATGCTTGCTTGTGGTGCGCAGGGTCGCTGATTCGTGACCGGCTCTTTTGCATTGTAGTTAAGATGCTTGCTTGTGGTGCACAGGGTCGCTGATTCCCGACCGGCTCTTTTGCATTGTAGTTAAGATGCTTGCTTGTGGTGCGCAGGGTCGCTGATTCGTGACCGGCTCTTTTGCATTGTAGTTAAGATGCTTGCTTGTGGTGCGCAGGGTCGCTGATTCGTGACCGGCTCTTTTGCATTGTAGTTAAGATGCTTGCTTGTGGTGCGCAGGGTCGCTGATTCGTGACCGGCTCTTTTGCATTGTAGTTAAGATGCTTGCTTGTGGTGCGCAGGGTCGCTGATTCGTGACCGGCTCTTTTGCATTGTAGTTAAGATGCTTGCTTGTGGTGCGCAGGGTCGCTGATTCGTGACCGGCTCTTTTGCATTGTAGTTAAGATGCTTGCTTGTGGTGCGCAGGGTCGCTGATTCCTGACCGGCTCTTTTGCATTGTAGTTAAGATGCTTGCTTGTGGTGCGCAGGGTCGCTGATTCCTGACCGGCTCTTTTGCATTGTAGTTAAGATGCTTGCTTGTGGTGCGCAGGGTCGCTGATTCGTGACCGGCTCTTTTGCATTGTAGTTAAGATGTTTGCTTGTGGTGCGCAGGGTCGCTGATTCGTGACTGGCTCTTTTGCATTGTAGTTAAGATGCTTGCTTGTGGTGCGCAGGGTCGCTGATTCGTGACCGGCTCTTTTGCATTGTAGTTAAGATGCTTGCTTGTGGTGCGCAGGGTCGCTGATTCGTGACCGGCTCTTTTGCATTGTAGTTAAGATGCTTGCTTGTGGTGCGCAGGGTCGCTGATTCGTGACCGGCTCTTTTGCATTGTAGTTAAGATGCTTGCTTGTGGTGCGCAGGGTCGCTGATTCGTGACCGGCTCTTTTGCATTGTAGTTAAGATGTTTGCTTGTGGTGCGCAGGGTCGCTGATTCGTGACCGGCTCTTTTGCATTGTAGTTAATGCGAAGGTGACCTAAACTGTGGTTTAAAAGATTACACACATATTCCAGTCATCCCAATGTTACAACGACACAGCCACATGTGTTATTGCTGCACATAATTACAACACACTTAGAGACAGTTAATGGGAGGAGTTACCTTCTGTTGTGTTGGCTTTTAACTTTTGCCACGTAAGACAGTAAAAAAAAATCCACAGCTTGGGGGACTTTTTTTGTGCTACCTCAATGCAAAATAAATGCTATTTTCCCAAAGGAATGTTACCTAGAATTATTGTTCAAGTTTGTGCACAATAAAAGTGATGTATTCCTCTTTGTGTTGCAGTCCCAGATAACAGAGGCATTGTGCAGTGCTTTCAGGGCTGTCTATTGTAATCCCAATGCTCAACTCTGGGTACTTTCAGAACTCAACGTCTTGTTCTTCAAGGCTTCTTTCTCAGTTTACGAACAATTGTGACAAAGGATCATCATTCTTCTCCCGCTGCTGTGGACTGGCAGATCCAGGTGATATCAAAACAGTCTTTGTAGAGAAGTAATAGCCTAAAAAAAAGAATAAATAAAAGTGTGCTGACATAATGATACAGTGGTTCAGTTCAGAGATCGTCTAAAGAATCAAAAGAGTTGCAGGAAATGTCAAGAAAGTTTAAAAATCGACCAGTATTTCAAATATTTTGAACTTGGCTGGGGTCCTAAGAGGCTCAGACACAAGCCCTGCCTTCAATGAAATACCCAGATCATGTGACTTCTACCCCCCAACATGTACTATAAATTCTGTACTGTGCAATGAATACTCAGCCCATTGAATTCAAAAGACTGACAAACTTCTTACCGTTCGCCTAAAGAGCAAGCTGTGCAATGGAGTGGTAAGTATGTCTCTTATGATGATGTCAGTATTATTAAATCAGCCGCTAGGAGGGAGATCCATTGCACCTGTACTCACCTGGCCTTGCCTTTTAGTTTCATACGACCTCCACCTTCCTGCCATCCCGTCCTCCAGCCAGACAAGCTGTACCTCAGAAGGCATCTGAGCAATGAAGAGGATAGACCACGTCTCCCAGGGGAAGGGAATCGAGGCGGGAAAGTGTTCTATGGTTCTATTTTTCTATTGGTATGTTGCTGAATTTAATTGGTCTAAAAGAAGAACAATCTGAACCCATTTCTTGTGTCTGTGCATCTCGAATCATTAGCTGATGACCTCCAACCCTGCAAATGTATTTCATTTTACAAATGACCCTCCAGCCAGGGAGCCATTTCGGTTTCTCTTTTCTTCTGCTGCGCTGTTTAAATAATAACCTGTGTTGAGTTGCTAATTTGCTTTTTGTTCAGTTCTGCCAAATTAACAGAACATTCTTTACCAATAATAACAGCTGGGAAACAAAAGGGGAGCTGGAAAGTCAAACTTTATATATGAAATGAATATAACTGTGTGTTTGTCAAGAAAGGACACAAAACCATGTGACTGTATCGTATACTATACGTTCTTTTTTTGTTAAGTGTTGTGTGTTAAAAATAAATTAAACATTCCCACAGTGCCTTTATCTGCCTAACAGTTCGCAAGTACTCTATCAATTTGTATTTCCGTCAGTCTTTCTGTCTCGTTCTTCAGGCACCTATTTAAATATTAACCCAGGTAATTAAGGTGACGCTTTTTAAAAAAGTGCCACTGAGTGATGGATTGGGGTTGTGGTGCGTTTTGAAATGCATGAGAGCTTCTTACAGAGTAGCTATACACATTGCTGCTGAGCGGGTCATTGCTTCAGCCCATCAGAGCAAGCAGAAGTCCATTCACTGCACAGCAGCTGCGTTAGCCCAAGCCCTTGGATTTCTTCTCCTGCAGCATGTCCCTTATAAAGGTTTACTGAGCTATGCCGTGTTAAAAGATTAGCATGTGTAGTCAATCTTCGAATCCCATCAGTGCCGAACAGGAGTAACACTTTCACTTTTGCAAACCACAAACATTGCGGTCGCACTGCGTAAAATCATTTATAAACTCTAAAACCATTCTTCTGAAGTTTGAAAAGGTCTTGTATCGCTCTTTAAAGGTCTTCAAGGAAACGATGGTCTGTATTCTAAACTCATTCAGCAGATCGCTTTTTTATATATATATAATTGATCTTTTGATATTTACAAAGGTCAGGTGTCATTATTCAACGACATTTATCATCTGCCTTTATTTATTTATTTATTTTCTCTGAAATGGGCTATTGAACATTGACTGTTGCATCGGTGTATCATGTTGTGCAATCAATACAAAGCTTAACACTCATTAATTATCAACCATCTCATAGAGGTAAATATACAAGTGTCTTCTTATTACTCTTCAGCACATGAAAAACACTGACATTTTCACCAAACTTAAAACCAAAACAGGAACGTACCTACAGCGATGGAGCAGGGTTAAATCAGCTCAACATGTTATAGATAACAAGTTGATCACTGAAGAGCTAACAAGGCAAGACCTCCACACAATTGGCATGCGTTTGATATCTACTGTATATATATATATATATATACACACACACAGCAGTGTGCACATGTATTAGAACACACCAAGATTTGTTATTTATATCCTTTATATACCTACCAGCATGAAAACAGAAACAGTAGGCACTCCTGTGTGGAAACGTTAGACTGCTTTGTCTATTTTGACAATATTCCAAGATGTATATATATATATATATATATATATATATATATATATATATATATATATATATATATATAAATATATATATATATATAAGTCCAAAATGAGATCATTTCAGATAGTATGCAAAGTATCCAGCAGCTCTGAGCATTAGACTTTTGCTAAAGGCGGTAGATAAAATGCAGATGAGCTCGTTAATATGCACATGATCTAATGATGGGATTTAGCAGTAACACGTGGCTTACTAGTATATCTAAATTAACAAATCGAAGAATGCTGTCGTCGGAATCTGAAATAAGCAATGCTAATCTGGTCCGAGAGGCTGCCAGCGCAGCAAGCATGGCTCTACTGCAGAGCATGCTGTGTGCATGCCTGATCATCAGACCCATATGTTTGAGCAGGGAGCCCTCCAGAGCCATGCCAGAGGAGGGGATCTGAAGAATTGCAAACGCTGCCTTTCATGTAATGATCCGAATAATCCATGGATCCAGTGAGCCATGTCCTGAGAAATACGAAAAGATGCATAATGAGCTTTTATACAGCTTTCCAGAGGCCAAGGCATTTGTCACAACATCAAGCTTCAATTTGCATCCCTTTCGTGGGGCTCGGAGGGAGAAGCACATGAAATTGCAATCAGAGCAAAGAGGCAGTAAGTGTTTCTACCAGCGTGAGGGAAGTGAATACAAATGAGTAGTGTTGTGTTAAGTGCGGCTACTAAAAATACACATTGATAATAGAAAGGATTTGCTAGGGGTGTGCACGCCACTGGGGTTACACATTCAAATTGAACAAATGCAGGCTCAGTCTCTGAAGTCTGCCTAGTTAATACAAATGTAGAATTCTGCATGTCACATCTACTGATAGAAATATATTAGGAGAGAGAGCTCGCAGAAGGCTGTGACAGAGCTCTATAAAGCATTAAAGGGACACCGTCTGTATTCTCTGCATATTGAACGTCTTGCCTGTTCAGTATCCTGATGATGTCATTGTTATTTCTACTTTGATCATTATTGATCAGCTTGTGGATCAAAGCCTTGCGCTAAGACCAGCAGAACTCAAAGATGCTAACTTTGGTGTTTGAATGCATTCATGTTTTCTATTTATTTTCTTTTGAATTTAGTGCAGCTTTTGTTTGCGTAAGGGGCAGTGGTTAAAGTGAGGCAGTATACACCGGAATGCATACCAGTAAGAAACAAACTGACGGTATGGCATACCAGCAAAAGAAAAAAAAATCTAGGGGGGAAAAATTAATATAAATGTACTACTGCTGCAAAACACTCTGCCCGTATCTTTAGTTTTGAACAAAAAAACTTTGACTTTACCTTCAACCCTTTATATAACAAAAAAGACAGACCCCATGGACAGTGAAAGTCTGTTTTTTAGGGCTACAAGCCTGACAGTGGTTATTAATCACCCTCCACAAACATGTAGAATATTAGCATCTGATATTATTGCTACAACTAGAAGCAACTTATGAATCATGCATTACCGGGAACAGCAATTTGAACTCTTTAGAATGAACTGGAGGTACAGCTTGAATCCATTAATCTGTCATCTATAAAGACTGTGCCTTGTGCATGCACTAAATTGTTAAAATTAAAAAAAAGACATTACGTACTGGTAGACAGCATTAAGGATCAGAAGATAACTTGTTTTCATTAGAAGACACCTCCAAAATTTTTGAAAAAGTCAAACTGAAGGTTCGATATTAAAGACTATTTAGCTGTAAGTGTTTTCCTTACAGTACCTTGACTGTAAAAATCATAAAAAAAGAAATTTAAAAACAGGGAGCTGGAATGTGAACATATAAGCCATTTAAAGTCTGAAATATAAATGCAAAGTGCTGCCATGTAAATACATGCGAATGCTGCAGGAAGTTCCTTTCAGCAAATTAAACGTATAAAGAAAGACATTGTCAATACGCTGTAATTGAGGAGTGCTGGAAACACAATTTCTAAATCTTACCCAGTATGAACTGTCTTGCCATCAGTCCCTAGGTCTCACATTCGCCTGTTTAAAAGACGCACACATTCTGGTAAATGTGTATTCCAGTAATACATCAGTATTAATAAACAGCATGTACCCATCGCTGTCTGCAGATATTTCAATGCTGCGCTTCACTTCAACAAACATAAATGCCTGTTTGATTTACAGCATTGATTGTAAAGTATAGATGTTTTGACGAATCTAAGATAACTTAAACATTGAAAATGACACCACAGCCTTCTGACTTTTACAAGTGTCTTCAAGGAGCATTGCTGCACCTATAAAGCATACACCAGCATGCAGCACATACACAACGTCAATTAGACATTTTCATTGCAATGCATTAAAAGCGAAGTTAATATGTCATTTTATTTTAAAAATGTCATTCAGTTAATTATTTAAAAGATTTCGCTTTCCCATGAATATTAAAAAAAAAAATCAAATGGACTTTTCCTTATTTGTTTAGGCGATAGCAAATATGCAGTGATAAACGGTCTTATCTGTAGGATAAAGTAAGGTTGTCCTCCCAGTTTCTCACTTTCTACATATAATAATTGTGGGCTTGACAGAGAGATTCGTTTATCACACAGTGTGCTGAGTCTAAACCCTTGAAATAACCTCTATGGAGTGGATAGCGAACAACAATAAACCACTGCGCATCAAGAGGCTACAAATCTTGTTAAACACAAATTATTCGAGCACCAAGTCTGAACAGCGTTCTTGGGAATAGGACACTGGAGGTGAAAAAAAATGACGTGCTGAAACTATCATTCTAAAAGCTATTAGCAAAACCAACTTTAATTAACAATTTCCCAAAGCGATCCCATTTCACCAACCCAGCTCTGCTTCCCTCAAAAAAAACTGTAAATGACTGCTCTCTAGCAGAGTTACTCCATTTGTCAGCACCCTATGATGAAGGATGTATTGGTCAAACAATATTAAAAAGCATCAAGCAGAAAAGGGCACACAGAGACATGGGAGATCTCCACATTCATTAATTAATCATAAAGCTTTTACAATTTGTATAACTTTCACAAATTCACTATGTATTCACTATGTACTTTCAGCGTGGTACCCAATCTGGGAGTGAAATTACTGAGCATCTCAAAAACACTGCAACCCTATCCCTATATTAACATCGCACAGGCAGTGCTGAAAATGAGGTGGTGGTAAACTTAAAGCACAGCACAGACACAAAGATAGATGGTTGGTCCCGGTGTGCGGCTGAGGACCAATGGGATGTGTGTAAACTCCGGTACCCGCTTATAAACGGACACTGCGCCTCCAGTATGTTGTTGGTGTTGAATGCAGAGAAGCAGTCAGAGCAGTGGACTCTGAGAGGGGGCTAGAGCTAGCGTCCTAAATTAAAAAAAAGAAGTGAACTTGAACAGCGTGTCGCTCCGTGTTCTGCGTCCTTGCTGAAACGCTACAGTATTATGCATAGTTACAATGTGCTAAACATGTCAATCTGCACGATATATGGAAGTACACATTTGCATCAGAAAAGGGTTGGGGTTGTATCGTGCAAAAAGATGTACACGTTCTGTACATTGTAATTAGGCATGAAGTAATGATGTGTAAGTACACATGTATTTACTAAGTAACTACTATGTAATTAGACACACAATGTTCCCGGAAACACTGCAGTAGTTCCATTTGTCTGTCATGAGCGGCAGAAATGTATTCAAGACCTGGCAATAATTCAAGTGTGCATAATGACATTGTCACACCATGCTAAACAACACCGCATATGTGTAGATATCCAAAGTGAAGTGCACTGAGCAGAGGTGAGCAGAAGGGGGATCCTGGGGGTTTTCACAGCTGATAACTTCACTTTTACTGCAGCGGAGCGGAGGGAGTCTTTCCCATCTGGATACATCTGTATCAAATCAGGAGCATTTCTTCCACCAGCATTTTAATGGCACATTACTCATCCAAATCTTTGTGTCACGTTATAATGAAGCGGTTTTTTTTTGTTTGTAAATAGACACTGATTTGTTAAAACCTTAATAAAATCTTAATGAGAAAATGTGGGCTAGGCTAATAAAAGTAAAATGTCAGCAACAAATATTCAGAGCAGATTTATTTGTACATCTTCAGTGAGTGTCATGAATCATTAAATAAATATTTGTATAATTAATGCGCAGGGGAAATGATTTTGAGAAGCACTGCAAGACAGACAGTCTGCTAACTGACCGTGGATGTCCAGTTGCTCAGCGCAGCAGTGTGCAGTGTGATGTTTGTTAATTGCTCTGCTCCCCATTAATTAAGGAATCTGTTTATAAATACATGTGATTTCCATAGTCACTGCCTTGCACCACAGTGCTTATACTTTGACTGCAAATGTAAATGTAACCCAAGAGGAAACTGAAAAACAATGTATTATGCAGTACACACAGGGCAGCGCATGCTGGTTATATTGTATTACCACTCAGGATTTTTGTCAGAAACTTTAGTCACAACCTGAAGTTAAAATGGAACTGCCCTTCACACCAGGTCATTGTATTTCCTCTGCTTTGAAGTCCCATTGACTTGCCCTATTTCAGTGAGCACTCAAGTGTTTCTAAGCTTGTCACTGCCCTCCCTCCCCCCCTTCACTTTATCACAAATAACCCCAGCTGGGTACCGACCTCTGAAATAGTCACGTATCATCTGTTTTGTTTTATTTATCATTCAGCTTCTGCTGTTTTTGCTTTCCTTGCACAATTTTAGAGGTCTTGACTTGAAGAAAACTTTCAGAGATGTAAATTACTCTCCTGTGTAGGATTAAAATGGTATAGTACTGCAGCACCAAAACCTATACATTTATTGATTTATTTAATTATTAATATAGACACTGAATCATTCAAGAGAGGCATTAACTAGGAAAACAAATCAATTTGAAGAATGAAAGTAGGGTAACACTTCACATCAAGTGTGTCTAATTACTGTGTATTTACATCGTAGTTACTTATTAAATGCATGTGCTCTTACACAATGACAATGTTATTATGCATAATTACAATGTAATTAACTTTTTGCACAATATAACCCCAACACTATTCCTAACCCTAACCTTTACACATATTGTGCAAAAAGATTTACAATGAGAAAATCTCCTAGTCTGCTATGTACAGCATGCATGTTTACGTTCATGTTTAGTGCCTGTGGCACCAGTCACAAGACCTATATTGGATTATGTGAAGGACTATTCTCACTGGCCCGAAGTACAGAAATCTTCAACACTGGAGATGACACCGCTTTCCACTTGAACGGCGGATTGCGGGCCATTCGAATCGTTTGGCCAGTCAGCATAGTTTTCAGAAAATGTCTAATTTGATCAAATTCAATGATCAGTTTAATTGCATTAATCAACTTGATTGCATTTTTTTTCTCGCAATCTACGTATTATTTGCACTTCATTTCTCATCGCTGCCTTTTATTAATGGAGGTTGTATCGCTTAAGTACTTTATCTTTATTAGTGATTAACTGCTTAATTAGGTGTGATATACTGTGTGTAGAGACAGGGCCTGTGTGCTTTCAGGCAGGGACATTGCCCTGCTGCTGGATTTTTTAAAAGTGTACTCTTAAGTGAGGTTTTATACAATGATTAAAGATTCAGGAAACAAGTCTTTAAAAAAGGCTCTGCTGCCAGGGCAATGCATACAGTAATTACGGTTTGGCCTTTGTGCTTCTGCAGAGTTAGGTAGGAGGAACACCCGGGGCTTGTTCAGCACGTCGCACTTCAGCAACCCCTACTGTTCGAACAGAGTCTTCCCAGGCAGGCCCTCACCTCCAAGGCCCAGCATGGTTGTACTATCCGCTGCTTGGACCCCCAATGGAAGAAGGCAGATTGGCTTGCCAGTCGGTAAATGGATTGTAACAGTGAGGTAGCATTTCAAATTGGGTAGAAAACTAGAGATAACATTAAATTTTAAAATAATAATAATAATACTATGACTAATAACAGAATTGATGTTTATCACATTTCTATATACAGCTGTGTTATATACAGTAGTGACAAATTATTATTTTTATTCATATTTCCCCCTATTTGGAATGTTTAATGATGTTTTTTCTCCTCACCGCAGCGAGTCCGCACACAGCACAGACGTTCTGAGGGCGTGGAGCGTCCTCCGATCTCACAAGCCTAAAGCCAGACTCAGCCCTGCTTTTTATCCACTCTGCTGAGTGTTCGCTGTTGCGTGACGAGGAGAAGGAGTCCCTGCCGGTTTCCCATCCCCCACCCCAGGAGCATCAGAGCCAATGTGACGGCCCCTTCTGAGTCCCCAGCAAAGTTGGGCCTCTCTGCACAGCCCGGATGTGAACTGGCTCCGTCCAAGCTGTGTGACTCATCCTGCACTCCCAGCGGTAGCGCTTTAACTGGGTGAGCCACTCGGGGACCCCTGTGGTAGACATTTAAGGGAAAATATTGCTATGTTACCAATTTTCAATTCTGTACAGTATGTCTTCTCTTTACAATCTGAAAACGCTTTGTGGAAAATGTATAAAGCAGGATATTGACCCGGGTGTCCTAGCACACTTCTCTGAAAAAATATTAATTTGACAAACCCAAGCGTGAGAAATATTTATTTTACAAACCCAAGCATGAGAATAAATCATGTCTAATCATGCCTGGGGTGTCTGCAAAAATCATTAGAGGTCGAGGTAGGAAGTTTGCAAAATGGCATCCTTAATATTTAAGCAGGATAACTCCTACTCAAAGCAGGTATCATTTGCACACTGCATGAGCCTTTTCCAAGTGCAAAGAGGGGTCTGCGTGTTGGAGGTGAGTGCTGGGTGTATGGCCCCCCACGGGACTGCAGCTGTTGCTCAGTTGCACGCTCTTTGATTTTTGCAGCATTGCTGAAACCTTGCATGCATTACCTGAATTAGCAGATTGCATTTGCTGACGTGACTCTGTCTATTCCCAGCACTACCACATGAGACTAATAAAATATGTAAATGGTGTCTGCAGTTAAAGAAGAACAATAAGAAACACGGAGCTCTGAGCCGATACAAGCTAGCAGTAATGATTAAAGCAGCTGTTGGCTCAGTTACATTTTTAATTGTAGCCTCGAGAGCAATGAGCAAATTCTCCAGCTCCCCAGGTTCATTTCAAATGTGCTTCTGAGAGCCTGCTTGGAATGCTAGAATGAGAGGGGGGGGGGGGGGGTTCGGGATGTATTGCCGTCACAGCGCTTCTCAAACAAAAGAAAAAGTGTGAAACGAACTTGTATTGCTGGCAGTCCCGGTCCTCTAGCAGGTGAATTACATTATTATTACATCCTGTCTAACACATCTAATGATCTCTTACCTCTAATCTAACCGCTTCTGCAGGTTCAACCTTACATTTTCAAGGTTGAATGTTAGAGGAAAAAAAAACGTATCAGATCATGTTTCCACCAGTTTGATGCTTTCTCATGTCTTGGGTCTGAGATGCCATGATTGCTTGCACAGTAGCACAGCCCTCAGCACGGTACACATAGGAATGACAGAATCAAGTGCAGTGCTTGCATAATGAACAGCATCACTTTCACTTACAACAAACACAATGCATGGTCATTATTTGGTAACTACTGTACAGAGTAACTATTGGAAACATTGGATAAATAATAATTATTGAATTTAAAGATTGCAGATCACATGTACAGTAATAGAGGTGGCTGATATTGTGTCCCAATGCCCCTATTGTAATACACTTCAGGATCAAGTGTATGTGTTCCTGAGTGTTAGTCTCTGTAGAAACAAGGGGTGACACTTTACATGAAGTGTCTCTGTGTATTTACATTGCAGTTACATAGTAAATACATGTGTACTTACACATCACCACAGTGTTATTATGCATAGTGCTTAACGTGTAAATCCTTTTGGATTTAGGGTTAGGTTTACAGTCTGGGATAGGGTTGGGGTTATATCATGCAAAAACTTGTACACATTGTAACTATGTGTAATACCATTGTAATTACGTGTAAGAACACATGTATTTACAAAGGAACTACTTCATGTAAAGTGTTACTGGACAAGGTCACAATGCACGGTGGATTGTAGGCATTCATATATTTCTAAGTGACTCCAGGAGACTGTGGATTGGCAGGTTAACTAATAGGATGTGTGGGGACTGGGTGATGCAGAGGAATGGTTGTTTTCTAGAACACCTCTGAACCCAGCCAGTGGCACTAATCCATATCTCAAACAAATAACAACCGGCAATGCGTTTAAGAAAATAAATCCTGGTGTTTACAGTTCACAGTTAGATGTCGCTGAGTGTAAAATGTCTGTCTGCTGCAGTCACTGCTCCCTGTCATGTAATTTACATGCTCTGTGAAGCACTTACAAGCAGCGATAACCCAGGCTTTAATATCCATTTTCTTACCTTTTATTAGCAATGCCAGCATCAGCATCAGTCATCTTATTGCTGTGCTGAAGATCTTTGCTTGTTGATGCTAAATTCAGAATGTGTTTCCCGACTACAGCACCATAGATCTGGAAAGATTCAATTCCTGTTTCCTTTACATTAAATGTCTCAATGTGTAAATCCTTTTGGGCACCACTTTACATGAAGTGTCTAAAAAATAAAACGTTTGGATTTATTGCAAACATAGAAGGTTGTGTGTGTGTGTATTTATTTTTTATTTTTTATTGACCCTCACTATAACGCCACCCTCGCTTATTGCTCATGGCCATATATAATAAAGCAATTCACTGTGATTCATCCAATATGACTTATTGCAATGTGCACATACAGTAAGCTGTTGATAGGTATTGACAGAAATTCTTCCAGTCTCTCTAGCAGTTTCCAGTTTGTTTCCATTCTTGGTAGACTTGGTTTCCAGCATCCTATGAGGATCTGGTTTGTGGACAGGAAACACTCGATCCAGGTCTACAGATACAGAAGGTGTGTACAAAGCCGAAGCACCATCCTCAAACCATGCCCTGCATTAACCATGGCCTTAATTGGAGGTATTCTTGACAAACCAGGGAGACATAAAGAGATTTTCTGGCTTTGTTTTAAATTCTTATATTTGCCAATGGTGAAAAGTCTTCAATGGTATTGAACATTTCCTCCTATGTCCATGATTGTTGTAGTGGTTCGTTGTGTCTGAACTATACTGTTAAGAGGGTTATAAGCTCTTGGATGGTAAATGATGGTGCAGCTCAGGTTTTGCATTTCAAACATTTCTACAGCTGCTAGGCTGGGATTTCCGATTGTGAGATTCAACAGCTACCTGGTAGCTACCTGACCCCTAGGAGTTCTGTACAACACCTGGGGATTCCTCTGGATGGAAACTTTAAATGGCTCTTAACAAGGGAAGGTGTGAACTTGGTTGGGGTGTCAGCCTTTGCAGGTCATTTTAAATGAGGACAAATCTGCAAAAAGACAAGGAGGTGTATGAATTGAATGGACTGCATGGACCACCCTGCACCTTTCATTCATGTTGTGTACGATTCAAACATGGCATGGAGGTTTTAAAAAGGAGTTTAGGATCACAGATATTTGGTAAGCAGTAAGAAACCCTTCCGTGTATTAAAGTTCTTTCATAGCTTGATATCCAGTGCACTGTAGCCCAGCCGCCCCAAGCGTTTGGTCAGACTTCAGCTATTTTCTCTGCTAAAGAGTTGTCGAGGGATTATTTAATTACTCCATGCTCCGAAGTACTCCGGTCCCAGCCATCCTGAGAATGGGAACTGACAGGCCAGCGGTGATTGAGGAGCCTGTCAGTTTGATAAGATGAGCTGTAAGCTGAGCCAGGAGACCTTATTATCCAACCCTCCTGCATCAATCACAAATAACAATCCCCAGCATGTCATTCTTCTTTGGATGTGAACTGGCCAGCAGTAACTCATAATCAGCATGAATCATCCAGGGCGGCCACAGTGGCAGAATCCATATGAACAGAGCGCTCTGGTACTGCAGATGTGTCACGCGACTCTGCAAGCAAGGGGCTTCAAAGGAATGATGACATTTGCAATAATAAGATAAAACAATATGTGGATCTGTGATATACTATAGTTATCCCCCCGGAAAGTAGTCACAATCAAATGCATGCAATCACTTTGAAAGGCTTCCTGCTCAGCAAAAGCCTGGTCCACACCACGCCTATAGCACCTCGTCAGGAGGCACAGCTTGTACTGTAGATGTCAGCGTTGCATTGGCTCTTACTAGCGGTTGTGCAGGTTGTGTTACAAAGTAGAGCAGGAATGCACACATCAAGAAACTTGTCGCGTCAGGTTTAACACTGACGTTTTATTGGCAAGGTTTTAAAAGTACAAAGACATTCTATTAACATGGCATTGATGCGTGTTAACATTGGATGGATATAAACACTGTACAGTTGCTATATGAATGGTTTCGTTTGAAAGTTGCGTCATGTACTGTTGTTTTGTTGTTCAATGCTTTTATGTTCCCATAACAATTATTATCTATACAGGAATAGGATCATCTTGACATACACTGTACACAGAAGGGGCTGTTTCTTTTTATTATTATTATTATTATTATTATTATTATTATTATTATTATTATTAATTTTGTGTGTGAAATCTAGAATTTACATTGATCTATTCAGCACATTACTTCTGTTTCATAACAGCATTTGCAAAATCAAGCAGCAGCTCACCTCTATTAGAAAAGAGGTAATTAGCTTTTCTTTTCCTGGAGTTGCTGGACAGGTGAACATTACCGCAGAGGCACAGTTCAGTTTGAGTCATTCTTTATTCATGCAGGTGGTGTCTCAAGGAGGAAAAGCACAATGCATAAAGTCAAGGTTTGTCAGACTAAAAGCCTCTTGCATGTAAAAAAAACGTAGTGTTTGAACACTTGCAAACCACTGTCATTAGACATGCAGTATGAAAATGACAAGACCGTCTTTTTATGTCTTAAATATGTTTTGGAACAAAACGTTTCCAATTAATTAACACCTCCAACATACGTACAAAATTTAAGCACAGAATTGCAATTTCAGTCTAATGGTGAATACACACACGTACCACGATTGCATATCAAGTGGCTGTGTATTAACATTCAATGGAAGCTTATCAATAAAATACTTCTGCAACACGAAATGCAGTGTTGCAGTACCACGTTGTCCAATGAAAGCTCCTTTGTGTTTTCTTGCTCCTCAGGTTTTTTTGTTTTTTTTGGCTAGTGGATTAGGAGACAATGTTTGAAATGGAAATAAATAACATTGGTAATTTAAAGCCAAATGGATGTCTTGTGGCATGTTATGCAATCTGCACTTTACAATAAGATAAAGGGGTCACCTCAAGCACCAAATTACTGTATATCTGATGTACGATAGGAGACTGACAACGAAGGTCAAAACCATTACTGCGATTTGACCTGGACCTGCAAACCTTGCGGTGTAACCTGAGACAAGCAAACTGCAGTAGAGCTCAGTAACTCACGGTCAATCATAGTGCAGGTTAACAATTGTGAATGCTTATGGAAAAGCTAGGGAAGCATCACGGCCAATCACAGTACAGGTTAACCATCGTGAATGCTTATGGAAAAGCTAGGGAAGCATCACGGCCAATCACAGTACAGGTTAACCATCGTGAATACTTATGGAAAAGCTAGGGAAGCATCATGGTCAATCACAGTACAGGTTAACCATCGTGAATGCTTATGGAAAAGCTAGGGAAGCATCATGGTCAATCACAGTACAGGTTAACCATCGTGAATGCTTATGTAAAAGCTAGGGAAGCTTTGCATTTACTAAAGCAAACGGCTTATGCTCATAATGTTTTGAATTTCTGATTGTTTCTTTGCAAGCAGTGATGTAAAAGGAAAGCGTTTAGAGGGGGCTGGCCGCGGCCCTCTGCGCAGTATACCTTTGCTCCAGCATAAGAAGGCTTGACGGGTCTGACAGCCTGCTGAATGAAAGGGCTCCGATCTAAGCACACTTTTATTGATCAAGAATGGATTACAACACTGATTCCCAAACCTGGTCGTTAGCGACCAATAACAGGTGTGGGCCCAACCACCTCCGAAGCTTGCATTATAGTCTTTGGTACATACAGATTAACCACACACACTATCCGAGGAGGTGGTGAGTGATGCTTTGTGGGCAGTGGAAAGCAGCGTAGATTTAAAATAAATATTTAGGGTCCAATCCCTGATTACCTTGTGGAACACCAAATTAAAACACTTCCAGAGTGAAGTTTCAAGATAAGAGCAATCCATTTCCTGGATGCTCTCTGGCAGTCTATTGAGCAAAGACTGCTAACTCTTCTGCGCCAACAGAAATCTCGGGTCTCAAAGCATCTTTAAAACAGGAGAAAACATTTAAATTTCAAGGGCAGGAGGAACTCGGGGTTTGATTGTAAGGAAGGGGAGAAGAACGAAATACAGCTTTAGAAGGCAGATGAGTTACCTTGAATCGAATCAAAATATATAAATAAATCAATGTGATTTTCATCAGAGTGGTCTTCTTGTCAAGACTGCTTAGCATGGGTCAAAGTGCTCTGAATCACTATATAAATTATTTATTGCTTCATCTAACGCGCTAATCAAAACTGCCCCCCACCACACACACCCTCCTTAAAAAAAACCCTGCACTGAGCAGCCAGTCACATGAATCCTCTCCAGATAAACCCTGCACTGAGCAGCCACAGTCACATGAATCCTCTCCAGATAAACCCTGCACTGAGCAGCCACAGTCACAGGAATCCTCTCCAGATAAACCCTGCACTGAGCAGCCACAGTCACATGAATCCTCTCCAGATAAACCCTGCACTGAGCAGCCACAGTCACACGAATCCTCTCCAGATAAACCCTGCACTGAGCAGCCACAGTCACATGAATCCTCTCCAGATAAACCCTGCACTGAGCAGCCACAGTCACATGAATCCTCTCCAGATAAACCCTGCACTGAGCAGCCACAGTCACATGAATCCTCTCCAGATAAACCCTGTACTGAGCAGCCACAGTCACATGAATCCTCTCCAGATAAACCCTGTACTGAGCAGCCACAGTCACATGAATCCTCTCCAGATAAACCCTGCACTGAGCAGCCACAGTCACATGAATCCTCTCCAGATAAACCCTGCACTGAGCAGCCACAGTCACATGAATCCTCTCCAGATAAACCCTGTACTGAGCAGCCACAGTCACATGAATCCTCTCCAGATAAACCCTGCACTGAGCAACCACAGTCACACGAATCCTCTCCAGATAAACCCTGCACTGAGCAGCCACAGTCACAGGAATCCTCTCCAGATAAACCCTGCACTGAGCAGCCACAGTCACATGAATCCTCTCCAGATAAACCCTGCACTGAGCAGCCACAGTCACATGAATCCTCTCCAGATAAACCCTGCACTGAGCAACCACAATCACAGGAATCCTCTCCAGATAAACCCTGCACTGAGCAGTCACAGTCACATGAATCCTCTCCAGATAAACCCTGCACTGAGCAGCCACAGTCACACGAATCATCTCCAGCCCAATCTATGGCAATAACTGGGATTAATCTCGGCCCTGGTGCTATTTATTATAGACAGGTTGAGCACACCTACTCCCCAAGTCTATTTGTTTATGCCAGCCAAAGGAAATCTAATATCAAAGAGTACCATCAATTTGCTGTTCAGCTGGTGGTTTACATTGTAAGATTAGCTTGCCATCTAGCTGTGATATTTGGTATAGGACAAGAACAATGCATCACTGCAGTGTTTTAATGCTAACACTCTTCTTAAAGCATAGCGTATGTATTCATCCTTGAGTGACCAGCAATACAGCAGCTTAAAGGATTGACACAAAAAGAAATCAGCTGCACTCGGTGTCCCGCAGAATTCATTCACATCACCCTATATAAGACATTCTAAAATGCAAAGATAAAACTGAATCCTAATTGTAAATGTACACATCCTGAAAACAAATGTATCTGGTAGAGAATGCGTGGAGGAGTCAAGATCAGTATCTATCCTGGAGTTTGAAACTTCTTTCAATATATTATTGTGGCTCACCTGTAACCTTGATAATGGCTAAAAGAAAAAGTAAAGGTAACACTTAACATAGCGTGTCTCTGATTACTGTGTATTTACATAGCGGTTACTTAGTAAATACATCTGTACTTACACACAATTACAATGTTATTATGCATAGTTACAATGTACTTAATGTGGAGGAGCTGACCAGGGGACTGAAACCAGAATCTCTAAGGAGGGTCCCTGCTGACTATAACAACATTGTTGAGGATGTAACCTCAAAGGGATGTGTCCCTTCTGAACAAGTACGCTGATATGAATGAAGGAGGATCAGTTTCTTCATCAGTCATGTACGGTTTCTACTCAACATTATATCAAGTGGTACAGAGACCCCACTATACTACTATAGGCATTCATTGAATAAGCGCTTTGAGTTTGAGAAAGCAGAAAGATGTTTGGAGAACACAAGGACAGTGGATATCATTAACAGCGTGTCAGGAAGGCTTGGCTGACAGTTCCTCAGCGCAGCTTCTCTGTAAACATGCCATCACCCCTTGTGTTAATTACCTACAATTTCATTTAAATGTCTTCATTTCTCCTAGTTCACATACTCTCTCATGGAGTCCAGTCATAGTTTTAGGCATGCGTTGTGCTTTTCCAATAATGGAAGTGTAAATGTATGCAGTGGCATCTGAATAGAGGAGGGGGTGAGGAGTGGGGGTTACACCAGCAACAGAAGCAGCTTTAGGTAAAAAAATATATATATAGAATATACATGAAGGAAGACAATTTCTGCAAAACACCCTTTGCATTGAAATTCGCAGTGCCTCGTGCTGACAAATTAACCAATGGCATTCAGGTTTACGTTACTGTCTTAACAGTCCCTAGCATCCCACCCAGTGAAGGCACTACTGCATTGAGTTTGGGGTGAGTCATGTAAGCAGGAGCTTGCTGGCTCAAATCCTGGTTGTGCTCTCCAGTGTCGTGAGTTGCAGTGCTGTTGTAAATTTGGCATTAAAAATAGAGTAGAAAATGGGGATAAACTGGGTAGACAACATTTCATGGCATCAAGAAAGACAATGTTTATCTTGTTAAATATGCTCGAATGTAATTATTGTATTTTGAATGGCATGCTGCTCAGAAGGTTGCACAGATACCAGATATAAATCCACAATCTTCAGGGTTGTGGGTTATGTTCCTGCCCAAGCTGCTACAATAAGCCTTCCCTGTAAACTACCTTGATTTATTATTTATAGCATCAACAACCAGAAGAAAAAAAAACTACTTCTGTGCAAAAATCACAGAAACTGGAGGAGAGAACTGAACTATGGCCATGGGGAAATCAGCAAAAAGAAAAATGAAGTGATAGGACAAAAACTGGGAAGCAGTGGGGGTGAAAATAAAATAAATAACAAAAAACAAATACTGTAAAAAACATTTTAAAAAATTAAAAACGCTGATGAAAAAAGCATATACCTGGGGACGTGTGCACATACTGGCATCGACTGGACCAGCAGAACGAACGATACAAGGAAATGTACAGAAAGGAAGCCAAAGTGCAGCCAGTGCTCACATTAAACTTGAAGCAGTCTAGTTGAACACATACTCGTTATTTTCATTTCTCTGCTTCAGACAACGGCTATGTGATTTATTTTTCTTTGTTCATAAAGAAATCCCCCGTGAGAAATTGTGAAAAGAAATACTTTTTTTTATTATCATGATGGGCTCCTCTCGCCAAACTCATATCTGATAATTTCTCAAACTGCTGTAAGACATGTGAATATGTGTTGCTTGAATGGGGGGGGGGGGCAGACCTAATGGGAGAGGAAAAGCCAGGTGTGGAATGTGGTCAGGTTAAATTGGTTAATTGATTGCCAAAGTAACCTGACCACTTGTATAAAATCCAGATATAAAGAGTTAGGTAAGACTGTTTGTAAAGTCCAGGAAAGGGCAGGAACTCTCCAACTCACTTTGCTACAGCTTGGCTATCCCTGCTCTATGGAGAGACGGATACCAAAAAAGCAAGTTCATTCTTGACCAGTTGTATTTTTAGAGTGGGTCAGGGCAGCCTATTATTAGTATGCAATGATTCACTATTCTATAGGATGTCAGAGCTTTCCATACGCTGTGTTTTGTTTTACAGAATGATGACCATCGTGGAAAAGGCAAGTGAGAAGGTTCCCTAGGAACCTGACAGAACTCCAGTTCCCTGTCTCAGCAGTGACTCCCTCTTCAATCAGCTCCACATGGCACTACGTACTGTACTTCCCCAGACTGACAGCATTCAGAAAAGATCTAATGCTCCCCACAACCTGTAATTCATAGGTTTCAAATGTTATTCCATGTCGTTTCTAATAACAGATGATTCTGAAGTTTCATTACACTGCGTTTGTGACGAGAATGTTAAATAAGCCTAAATTAGGCACAGCCCATGCAAATGCATATCACATTGGGAGGACTGGAGGTGCTTTGACAGTCAACTTGTGTAAGCATTGGATTCTAAATGAGGCTTGCGAGTGAAAGAAAAATTGAACTGATGAAATATGGATACGTCGTCTTATTGGGACTAAACCTAATTATGGTTACTCTTCCCTAACTCCCATTCTGTAGCTATAACCACTGCATGGTCATTGTGGTATTGCAGTACTGTTAAGAGACACTGTAAAGTGTAACAAATAAACATTATCCCAACCTTAAATGACAGTTTCACTCCAAACAATTAACTTCATTCTAACAAAGTCCATTGATATATCAGTCCCCCAACGGGCCGATTGAAACATAATTTCTCTGTACAACATTTCCGCAAAGCGATACACAGCATCACTGCTATTAGGATTGTCTTTAAGTGGCATAAACTATAACTAAGTCTTGAATCAGTGCTGAACTAATCCAATCATGTATTGCTTATTTGTTCATTTAGAGCAAATCCCACTTGTGATCTCAAAACAGGTCTGCTGTGTGTTGAGTGCTGTCACATGAATGTAACGCTTTCTTGTGTGTTTTTTTTTCAAATCTGGATGAATAAACACAACATGAGAATGTCTGATTTCCTGCTTAATAAACTCCCCCAATGATTATTTTTGCATTGCACTCTGTGCTTTTGCTGCTCAGTGCGCGTGTGCGTGCCACTGCTTGTTACAAACTCCAGATTGCATTTCTTCCCACCACTGAAAAGTGTGTTTGATTGCTTACTGCGTGAGCACAGTGAGTCATAATCAACATCATCACTGACACACAGCTGTCTTTAGGACTGGCTGCACGGCTTCTCCAAACAGTGGAAAATCTTGGAGCGCCACTGTCAATCTAACAAGATAAAAGCAAACTGGAAGCCCAGGGTTAGGAACAACAGGACTCCTCAAAACCCTCTGTCAATAGTGTCTTCATGAATTGGGCATACAATAGCTTCTGCTGTCTTCTTTCAAAACTGTCGATAGGACTGTAAAGAACAGGACTTATAAGAATTGTGCCTGTGGTTTTCTTTCATGCCTGCATAAAGCATACATTTCAAAAGCACCTTTCAAACAGCTCTAAATATATCACTGTTTCACATTTGTTACCTTGTTACCTATTGCACTGCAGGTTACCTTGGCTGTTTCTACTTTGCCCTAGTCAACACATATATTTATTTATTACAGTTTTTGCACCAAAACCAAAGAAAAAGAAAACATATTTAAAAAAACAGTAGGTTTTAATAAAGTTCATTTTCATATGTACGCAAGATTGATATTTGAATGATTTATGAATGCTTTTCAGAATGGAAGGTTATTGTTTATGAAGAACTTTTAGTTGTTCCAAAGAATCATCTTAAATCAACTGGAGCCCAAGCTTTTTGCTGTTGGGTCTCCTTGTTTGTGACGTGCAGGACATTATATAAAAATATATTTGTATTGTATTGTATTGTATTGTATTGTATTGTATTGTACTATACTGTATTGTATTGTATTGTATTGTACTATACTGCATTGTATTGTATTGTATTGTATTGTATTGTATTGTATTGTATTGTATAGCACTCGGTCAGCAGTGTTAGGATTTCCACTGTCTTACTCGTATAAGAGAGACCCCAAATAAACTGCTTCTCAAGGTTCAGCGCTCCTGCAGTGTTTCCTGCCTCTAATAGAAGTACAGAAAGCTAGAGCAATTAAGAGTCTATTCAGGGTCTTTCAGTGTCTTTCTTAGGTCTGTCGCAGTCATTAAAGCGAGAATTAGTTCAAGTTAATTTATTCATCGAGGACCTAACAAAACCAATTGAGTCAGGCTCCTACTGTGTGTTACTCGCAACACATGTCACCCAATCAGTATACAGTCACAACCATGTTAACACGCCTACATTACACACTTTACATGCAAGGGGAAAAAAGAGACATTTTACAACGCACAGACATGTGGCCTCAGGGATAAGATCAAAACTACTTAATCATTCATATTTAATAACTAGTCACCGTCAAGCAATGTAATTGGATATATATCTAGTTGGTTGAGAGGAAAGGATTCGACCTTAGAGAAAAGTGGAGTAACTACAAGGCTCATTATTAAATTTTTCCAAGCGACGTCGGCAGTTAGCCTCAGGACACGAGTGCCTGTGGGCTCAGTTTACAGCATGGGGGAATGTGCACTGTGATTCAGTTTGTTGCAAGCTCTCCTGTATCTGCCAATACCTCACGGTTTCTGAACACTTTGCATTTCAATGTTATAAGGGTCTTCTGAGTAAACCCTTGCATGTCCAGCTCGCTCAGTGTTGGCAGTTGTTATCATGATTTGTATTTACATGTGTGATTTACAATGTAATTCTGCAGTCTCCGGCTAAGAGAACACCCCTCGGGAAGCAAGCCAAGTGTTGTCTTATCCGAAGTGTTCTTTAAGACGAAGTTGACCACCAGACACAATATGAATCATAAATAAATAAATATGTATTACTTGTCATGACGCACGTGCATCAACATATGAAATGAAAAGAACAAGTAAGAGAAAAGCAATAGGCAAGTGCATGTTAATAAACTCTAATAATAAAGTAAGAGACAAACTAACGTTAATAAACAAACTGTCAAACTAAATTAACACAGCATCCCCACACACATTAGAAAAGCAGCTGTAGATTAATTATGAATACCTGTACAGGAGCAATATTCAAGACATGCACAAAATGATTTAACAGAATGGTGAAGCAACTCACCAGAATGGAAAACACCAGATTGCTCTGTGACTTGTGTCTGATTCAGGTTTTTTTCAGGAGCTCAAACAATTTTTAACTTCTCTCTAGCAAGAGAAACAGCGGCGCGTTTCATTGTTTGTTTACATGCCATTTTGTAGCGATGAGGTGCACTCGTGGAAATCACAATACAAAACGAGGCCATGATGTGAATGCGGTTCTGGGAAGATTTAATAAACCAATCAGTATGCCTCAAGACACTTGTGATGACAAGTCGCATTTGAAAAGATTGACTAAACTATTTGAATTTAAGTTTGATGATGATTACAAAACAGTACTGTATCAGTTGTGACGAAACACTAGCGGTGCCAAAAAGGTGTAATTTTAAGTGAAATTCCTGTTCCTTTAGGAGGAGCATTTACAACAGGAAGAATCTGTTCAACACAAGGGTGTTCTCTTAGGCGAAGCGTTCTCTTAGGAGGTGTTCCTGTATGCGGAGACTGCTGTACTATGGAACCACACATGTATGCTAGTGTGCTAGTTTAAAACCATGTTTCTTTTAGTTACACTTAACTTTAACGACATATGCGAGTACAGAAATAAAATAACTAGTAAAGCTATGAAAGGTCTGGACATGGCTTTGAAAGGGCAAGCCAGTGTGAAAGATGAACACTTTATAATAGACATGAAGCAGAGCTGTTCGGTCAATATGGAAATACAATTGTGTACACTAAAAGAGCTCCCAATGCCTGGTATCTTCAGGACTGACGTTATTTTCTGACAGGGCTGAAAAGGCGCAGTTAAAAAATGCTGCGTATGTTTCATTTCATTATCTCTTCATAGCAGCCTTCTCCAAGGTGTCTCTTCAAATACAACTCATGTATTTGCTGTGCTTTACATGGCTGCGCCTGTGGCTTGTGCTGGCACCTCCGAGGTGCAGGTTCAAAGCAGATTCATTCATATACATAATGGCCTGTCATAAAAACCAGCAGCTTTGAAGTCTCGGTGTCTCCACGCTCCGACACTCTTAATCAACAGCCATTGTTGATTTCTGCAGGCTTGCTTGACCCAGTTTGGTAGTGAAAAGTGTTCATTTTATTTTGTTGGTAGCACTTTACATTAAGTGTGTCTAATTACTGTGTAGTTACATAGCAGTTACCTAGTAAATACATGTGTACTTACACATAATTGCAATGTTATTATGCATACAATGTACTAAATGTGTAAATCTTTTTGCACAATATAACCCTAACTCTAACTCTAACCCTTTTCTCAATTGTTCATTTGTACAGGGGTTAGGAGTGCATGGTGCAGGTTCGAGTCCAGCCACCACCTGTGTATCGGGTTGCCTCTCACAACGCTCAGGAAATCCCACTACGTTATCGAAGCATATCGTACTTAACACAGCATTGCCCCTGGCTTAAGACATCATTCATGGCTTCTGACAATATATATATATGAAGCCCTGTTTGTAGCGTGGCATGCCAGGGGACAGGCTGTGAAGGTATAATGTGAGTATATGTGATTTATACCCCTTGAAATGTGAATTACTGTCCCCTGAGGAGTTTAGACCACCAACCTCATTCACTTTAACCTGAGCCAAATTCAAACCCAGGGGGAAAGTGAAACTCAGTGAATTAGCCTGCTGGAGACTAGCCTCCCTTTCAGCATAAACACACAGATAAATAAGGAGTCATCTCATTTCATTTAAGAAGATGCTCTTGTTTTGTTTTTTTTTCTCTCAGGACAATCACATGACAGAGAACGATAGGTCAGTATAATCATGTCATGTGAAGCTAAATCAGAAGTGAAAAGCTTCTCCTCTTTTGTAAAACATTCATATCGTAGAAACGTGAGGCCCAGGCAGGGCATTTCATCTCTTTCAGAAGAACATCCAATGGAATTCCTCAAACTGCTGCCAAACTGCCTCGTTAGCAAGCCCTTTCTCCATGACCCGTCTTCAATACACCCTGTAGAACACACTCGCTTTCTCCATGACCCGTCTTCAATACGCCCTGTAGAACACACTCGCTTTCTCCAACACCCGTCTTCAATACGCCCTGTAGAACACACTCGCATTCTCCATGACCCGTCTTCAATACACCCTGTAGAACACACTCGCTTTCTCCAACACCCGTCTTCAATACGCCCTGTAGAACACACTCGCATTCTCCATGACCCGTCTTCAATACGCCCTGTAGAACACACTCGCTTTCTCCAACACCCGTCTTCAATACGCCCTGTAGAACACACTCGCATTCTCCATGACCCGTCTTCAATACGCCCTGTAGAACACACTCGCTTTCTCCATGACCCGTCTTCAATACACCCTGTAGAACACACTCACTTTCTCCATGACCCATCTTCAATACGCCCTGTAGAACACACTCGCTTTCTCCATGACCAGTCTTCAATACGCCCTGTAGAACACACTCGCTTTCTCCATGACCCGTCTTCAATACGCCCTGTAGAACACACTCGCTTTCTCCAACACCCATCTTCAATACGCCCTGTAGAACACACTCGCTTTCTCCATGACCCATCTTCAATACGCCCTGTAGAACACACTCGCTTTCTCCATGACCCGTCTTCAATACGCCCTGTAGAACACACTCGCTTTCTCCAACACCCGTCTTCAATACGCCCTGTAGAACACACTCGCTTTCTCCATGACCAGTCTTCAATACGCCCTGTAGAACACACTCGCATTCTCCATGACCCGTCTTCAATACGCCCTGTAGAACACACTCGCTTTCTCCAACACCCGTCTTCAATACGCCCTGTAGAACACACTCGCTTTCTCCAACACCCATCTTCAATACGCCCTGTAGAACACACTCACTTTCTCCATGACCCGTCTTCAAAGGTGAAGTCATGATTGCTTATCTCCCACCGCAGCCAGCTCTGTACATAAAATTCACCTAATTTATGTTCACTGGGATGTAAAACCCTGTGTCATAAAATTAAGAATCCATTTACACTTCTGTCTTTAGCATTTTCATTGTGAACTTAACAGTTACAGCCAGGGTAGAGTCAAGGAAAGTAGGCACATTCATATTTAATTATATTGGCCTAAAGATGCATTGGCAGTGTGTATATAAATGATTGCTATTATTAATGCAGAATATATCAGCTCGTCGGATGTTCTCTTTCTTTGTATATTAATAGGCTACTGTGTTGTGCTTCGTAAAATATTTAGTGCAATTACTTCCATAACCTTTGATCCCCAATGTATGTATTTCTGCTTCTGCTCTTTTTGAGTGCTTATTAAAGTGTTTGAGAACACCAGACACTTCTGTAATTAGTCTCACTCCTCACTGTACTCTACTAGCAAACAGGGCTATTATAATGATCTCAAAAGTGGTGGATCTAAATATCACCTCGGTTAAAAGAAGCGGAGGCGTTCTCCTGTAGTGATTTAGTATAATCACTATCTACAATAACAATACAGTGCAGTGAAATGAGGTGGAGGCTTAAAAATTGGTAACACTTTACATTGTGTCTCTACTTACTGCTGTGTTTTTAAATCGCAGTTACATAGTAAACACATGTGTACTTACTCATAATTACAATGTTACTATGCATAGTTACAATGTGTAATTACTTAATGTGTAATGTTTTTGCATGCTAAAACCCTAATCCGAACACCCCTGACACTAACTCTTTTCTGATACAATTGTGTACTTACATATATTGTGCACAAATATTTACACATTAAGTACATTGTAACTATGCATAACAACATTGTAATTATGTGTAAGTACACATGTATTTACTAAGTAACTGCTAAGTAAATAAACAGTAAGTGTAGCGCAACAGTATTAAGATTCAAGAAACATCTTGCATTCAGATCCGATAATATCTGATTAGGCCACTACTTAGAAAGACAAGAGAAGAAACATGAAGCATTATACTCATTTAGAATCACTCCTCCGCAAAGAAAAAATGAAATTATCTGCATTAATAAAACATGAGAACAGTTGTATAACTTATTAATCTGACTCAAGAACTTGAATCATATCTTCCAGATTGTTTTGCAGAGAATTTATTTTTCTGAGTTATAAATAACTTATAGAAAGACCAACGGTGTACTTAATTTTATGTTTTATGCTGCTTCTCGATCTTGTTACTGACATGAAATATGGATGCTTTAATAAAAAATGAGGAACAAAAATATAGCGTTTTTTCTGTCGTGCGTGTGCGTGTGCGTGTGCGTGTGCGTGTGCGTGTGCGTGTGCGTGTGTTTTAAAGAGCTCAGCTAGCAAATGTGGCTTATGGAACAAAAAACTAAGAAAACCTTCCTCTGACGAGTTGTACACAATGTTATGATAAAGTATTCAGGTCTTTTGTTTTTCACACCCCTGTGGCGGTAAGCAAAAACACAGCTGTGCTTTAAATAAGCCCAGACTGTTCCTTGCCTTCATTTACATTCACTCAGCTCTGATGATATATTCTGTATTTGGACCACTTTCATGCTCTGTGCATTAATGTGCTGCTCCCAAGAAACCCATCTTTATTATACTGGCATATGCTTCATATTCTTTCATTATTAATCTTTCATATGCTTTGTCCCTGAGCCTCCACTGCAGGTTCTATTACATTTCATATTCTCCAGTTCCTTCATGATGTTTTTATTTTATTTGACGCAGTCATCCTTACCTGTTTTTTTTACCTGGTGCACAGTACAGGTTAATCACTGACCAACAACACATGCAGCCTCGTCCCCATTACTGACAGTGCCTGGTGACTGATAGCACCACTTTCAACAGAAACTGTAGGAAAGCTGCAAACAGAATCTACCTTGATTCTTTATAGTCAGGCTTCATGTTTAGTACGGGTATTCAATCACTGAGGAAGAGCAGCTTTGGGAAATATATCTGTTTGGATAACTTCTTGTAAGTGAATGCTGTCAAGATGGATTTTTCAATTGTACTTCCAAATTGCCAGCTGCCTTCTGACAAGGACACATAAACACAGACCTTCATGTGTCCTCGTATTGCCCTCAGGGATTTCGATGATGTGCCATTCTCAGAAATGCTAAAGCTGCACACTCATTTTGCAGTGTACCATGCTTTTTACTGTACTTATACCGTGGTATAATTTCTCACATTTAATACACTTAACCTGCTTTTTACCATCCTTCTATGCTTCTTAGAGCATACACGCTGCTATGCTTTTACTGTGGTATCAAGCAAGAAACTTTCATAATGGGGGCCGTGCAGCTAGCCACCTGCAAGAAGTTCTGTCTCAGCATTTCAGGAATGGAAACTCCATCGAGTCAGGGGAGATGACATCACAATGCACACACTTCAGGAATGAAAACTCCATCGAGTCAGGGGAGATGACATCACAATGCACACACTTCAGGAATGGAAACTCCATCGAGTCAGGGGAGATGACATCACAATGCACACACTTCAGGAATGAAAACTCCATCGAGTCAGGGGAGATGACATCACAATGCACACACTTCGGGAATGAAAACTCCATCGAGTCAGGGGAGATGACATCACAATGCACACACTTAAGTTGTCATTTCAATGACAGCAGATAGCAATCTCTACAGACAGCAGTCTAAAAGATGGTGCACCTGTGTAATCTCTCAGGTAACTCCTTGGATAGACACAAACAACTCTTGTTATATGGTTCAAAAAAGACCATCTTTGCATGTCCAGGTTCAAACAGGCTACAGTTTGGCAGCACTCATATTATTATTCAGCAGCGACAGTGCCTGGCCTCTACCTGCCTCCAGTCCTTGAACCGTGTGCAGCAGGAGCTTCGTGTCACTGTAGTGAAGTGCAACCCCAGCAGATAAGAAATGATGAATACAGATTGCTCTCTCTCTCTGACAGACTCATTAGTTTATAGTGAGTTAAGCCACTGTGAGCAGCACACCCCTGCTTGCTCTCCTAAGTGGAATGTGTTGTGAGTGATGGTCGTGTCAGAGGGAGGCTGATGGCTTTGATCCGAGGGTTGTGTGTCTTGCACTAAAACCATACACAATAACTAAAGGGATGAAACCTGACAGATGTATGGTGGGAGTGGTGGGAGTATTCAGCAATGCATGAAGCTGCACTTTGGATACTGTCCTAACACTTTTGTATTACTTTATTGTCTTCCTAAAAAGAAGGCGCCACTGCCCAACTCATTAGACCGACTCTCTCTTGTCACAATTTTTTTTTTAAAAGAAAGCATTTAAACAAATCTTTTTTTTTAATGTGACAATTTTCCATAGCTTCCTTTCAGTCGTCAGCATCATCGTGCACAGTTGAAGTGCTTGAGTTGCCCTTGTATGATACATTTATCAAGGATTATAAACATTTGAAATAAAAACAACGGTAGTAGAAAATACTGTAGCCACTCCTCTTCCAACTGCTTTAACACTGCAGGGCCATCATATATCTTTCTGCACTCTATATGTAAGCACACAGTTGTATCAGAAAAGTGCTAGGGTTAGGATTAGGGTTAGGATTAGGGTTATATCATGCAAAAAGATTTACATATTACATATAATGTAATGATATGTAAGTACACATGTATTTACTAAATAACTACTATGTAAATACACAGTAATTAGAGACACTTAATGCAAAGTGTTACCCAGAATTGTATGTGATCGTAAGCATGGGAGACAGACAACAGAAAAGTAATGAGAGGTAAAGGCCGGATATCACTGCCCTCAGGGCCAGATTCCAGGACTTGGGTTTGGCTTAGCTGTTCAACAGCATGTTGTAAAGTATAACATATATGACTTTCAGCTGCACAGTCTTCTTGGTTTGAGCCAAGTTTCAACACATTTATCAAGTGGTATCATTCCTGCAGCTGATAAACGACACAGAGTACGTGAATAATAAACATTAAAGCCATCGCATTGCTGTTGAAAAAGATTTCACGGGGGACAGGCACAGCACAGGAAACATTAAGATAAGTAATGTGTTTGTTCTAAACACTGCACAGCACTCGCTAACACTTTAACATCAATTTACAGATGGACGTAAGATTGCAGTTATAAGCTGGTCATGAAAGAAAACATCTTTAATATCCTTGTCAGAACAATCCTGTCCCCAGCCAATGTAAGGTTGTCTCTGAAAGCCAAGATTGAAAACATGGCCTGTCAGTTCTGGATGAAATCCTGCACTTCAGTGAGAGCAGATGGCTAAATCATAAAAATGGCTTATAAACTTCTAGAGGTTTCTCTATGCCATACAATACTTACTAAGAAGATGAAATACAGTATACAATCTCTGCATTATCTTAACTAATGTTGTTTAGAGTCACTTTGTATAGTTGTCTCCCATGGCTATTACACACTCAGTAGTGCTGAATTTAGAAATACTAAAAGGCTGGAAGTCTTTTTCAATATTCAGTCGAAACGTTTGTCATTCAATTTATGATAAAGTTGTATTGTTTTCTGGTTCAGTCATCTCTCCCTGGTGGCTTTTTAAAACTCATAACCACACCTGCTCTTGCATTCTAAATGAATTGATTGAGTGATTGATTCATTAAACAGTGATATTTCTTCCAGATATTCAATGGCATCCACATCTATTACAAGTCATAATAACAATAAAGTCACGTATCCGTTACAGCATGGAAAAAAAGGGATTGAATAGAAAAGCAAATGGGAAAGAAAGCACAGCAGAGTGAAGAGACTGAACAGAACTTCATTCAATTATACAGTCAGATGTGTGCAGTGCTTAACCAAGCCCTGTCTATTAATCATCAGCAGAGGTGTGCAGTGCACTAACCAAGCCCTGTCTATTAATCATCAGCAGATGTGTGCAGTGCACTAACCAAGCCCTGTCTATTAATCATCAGCAGAGGTGTGCAGTGCACTAACCAAGCCCTGTCTATTAATCATCAGCAGATGTGTGCAGTGCACTAACCAAGCCCTGTCTATTAATCATCAGCAGATGTGTGCAGTGCACTAACCAAGCCCTGTCTATTAATCATCAGCAGATGTGTGCAGTGCACTAACCAAGCCCTGTCTGTTAATCATCAGCAGATGTGTGCAGTGCACTAACCAAGCCCTGTCTATTAATCATCAGCAGATGTGTGCAGTGCACTAACCAAGCCCTGTCTATTAATCATCAGCAGATGTGTGCAGTGCACTAACCAAGCCCTGTCTATTAATCATCAGCAGATGTGTGCAGTGCACTAACCAAGCCCTGTCTATTAATCATCAGCAGATGTGTGCAGTGCACTAACCAAGCCCTGTCTATTAATCATCAGCAGAGGTGTGCAGTGCACTAACCAAGCCCTGTCTATTAATCATCAGCAGATGTGTGCAGTGCACTAACCAAGCCCTGTCTATTAATCATCAGCAGATGTGTGCAGTGCACTAACCAAGCCCTGTCTATTAATCATCAGCAGATGTGTGCAGTGCACTAACCAAGCCCTGTCTATTAATCATCAGCTGTGTATAAGCCAGTTTGGTATTCAACAACTATCTGAGCAGGAAATGCCATAAACAGTTGTATTCCATTATCCACATTCTGACCCATTATTATTATCATAGCGCGGATGATAATGCCTTCTTATCATATCCACAAAATTACCCTGAGCCCATAATCTCCATATCCCCATTAATCTTGTCAGGTTTGCATTGATTTTTAATAAGAGCCACTTACACAAAATATATGTTCTCATGAAATGGATTTGAAGGGTAGCTGTCATGTTTTAGACATTAGAAATCTAATCGTTGGGCCTGGATGGAATAAGCAGGTCTCAAGTTGGACATTTCATTTGGGGGCCTGTATGCTGTCTGAAGCTGCCTCTTGTTCATTTTAGTATTAGAACTTTATTTTTTCCCTTTCAAAAAAATAAATAATACAAATGAAGATTTCCAGTAAATGACTTCAAGAATCTAGCCCCAAGTATTTGAATTGATTTCACATGTTATGAAAATTGTAAAATCAGGCATCCTTTGAAATAGCACTGCTATTAAGATCTTACATTTAACAAAAAATAAAGCAAACCAAATTGAACACACACTGCATAGAGCTGCACAATTTATTTCAAATGCCTTCAATGAGCAACGCGTTCATATTTCAGAAATGACGTGCACAAGGCAATCAGAATTCCTAATCCTTATGCTAGCTAATTATCACTAGCTAATTACCAACATACACCCTAAATGGCTAGTTGTACTAATTTGCAAGTTTCGCAGGTAAGCAAGCAGCGTGTGGGCACATTCATTCTTATACCATAAGATTACAGTTTCTAAATTAAAAGCCTACAGAATGCAATTAATAAGCCAGGGGATGATAAATTCACACACTGTATCAAATTAAATAATTAATGGAGGAGCCTGCTGGTTCAGCATGCTGACATTGTGAATAATGCATTGTTCTCTTGTCGGTTTTGTTTAGATTCTGCAGTTAAAGCCTTCCCCACTTCTCGCCTCAAAGATCCCAAGACGACAGGATTAAAAAGGCAAATAGGTTTTAAATATTCAATGGACTGAATAGAGCTACTTAGCATACCTGAACAGTGTGTTAAGATTGCAAATGTGTGGTTAGGAAACGGAAATACAAATTTAGAAGCGCAATTTAGGACACACAACTTTTTTAATAGGTTTAACCTGAAAAGTAATAAGGAGTTATGCAGATTTTACAAGCACAGTCATAACCCGTCTTTCTGGTCCCATGTCACTTCCTGTGGTAAAATTCCATTTCCATGGCCTGGTTAAAGTCTGGTGGACCATGGACATGATTGTAACTTTGAAGTACAAAAGTTTTCAGTTTTCATTCATGCCTAGGGATGATATTTTTTTCATCTATCTACAAACAGGGACTTTGAGAAGCTATGCAATTTCTGCCACTTTGCAGAGCTGGCTAGATATCTTTTTTGGAAGTAATCCTGCATGCTGAAGGAGCAATCCCAGTATTCATTTCTCCATGAATAAATGAAGTGCATCACACAAGCCAATCAGAGACCTCTCAGGCAGCTCTTTCAAATCCATTGCCAGGTGAGAACAAGCATTTCACAATGAGGGAACCCCAAAGCCTTATCTCGATAAGAGTGGAGAACTTGTTTACATACGACAGGCTGAAAACATCAGCCATTCAACTAACTGTCTTGTTATCTTTTAAATACGGTCCAGTAATCTTTCCTTTCCTGTTGTCACTCAATAGGGACACACTTAGGAGAAAAACAATAGACAGAACAAGGTAACATACACATCGCTGTCATAGTTTGTATTATATATGGCCAATATAATACTGGATACAATCAGATGCAGGGTTGAGGTTTTTATACCAGCAAGCCTCTAATTAGAGCTGTTATATATTAAATGCTTTGCTATTTTCTTTTTTTAAGGGCCTGGATGCTCATTTTGTTATGTGGTGTTTCTGCTCCAAGTCTGAATTTAACCGATTCTGTCATTCAGCGACAGGCTGGTGTGCTGTGCTGTCAATGGGAGCTGCTGTGATGTTCCTCTACAGTATTTTAAACCCATATGAAAGTTATAGGGACAGAATGCAACTTTTTTACACAAAATAAAGTGTGCACAAAATCTAATCTGCTGTCTGACCCCTGTGTATATGGGTAATAGAAATCCAAAGCCATATGCTTCAAAGCACACAGCACAATCCTTCATCATCCTGACAGCCCTTGACATTAAGTGACTTGAGCTCGTTGTTTAAAAGTCTCCAAATGAATGGATGTTTGTGTTTTAAATTCCCTGCATAACTAAAACGTCATGGATGCTATCTATATGTTAAAAAGCACTCACATCCACTCCGCAGCAGGCTAAAGTTTAATATCATATTAGCCTGCAGAAGTTGTCATTCCCTGTATAATCCCAACAGCACTGATGCAATCTGTATGTTAAAAAGAACACACAACAAAGGTAGGCAAAACTGGTATATATTAAATATACTGTAGGTTAATTGAGAGAGCGACATATTGTAGAGCTGGATAATCATCTACTACTACTACTACTAATAATAATAATAATAATAATAATAATAATAATAATAATAATAATAATAGCAACATTGATAATACATAGCAATCTCAATTATGGCAAATATATATATATATATATATATATATATATATATATATATATATATATATATATATATATATATATATATATATATATATATGGAGCAGTAAAATGCATGAGTGCAGTATCAATATCACAAAAGGGGAGATTGAATCCTGGTTGGATTGCTTGTCAAGTTCTAAGGGAGCCACCAACCCAAACTATGGGCATCCCCTCTGAGTATGCTTCTTCTTTCATAAAGAAAGCCTCTGTACTCTGCTCTTTGTGAATAGTGTGGCTCTTGTCTTCTTGGGGGCTCTATGCTGCTGAGTTTAGCCCAAATGGGAAATCTCAGTGCCAGGAGCAAGTTGACTTTATTGGGGATGGATACAGTACAGTACATTTTCAACTTGCACAGAGAGAGCTATCATTAATACATTTCTAATGAACTCAGCTGGTGGCTGGATGGCATGATGCGGAGTGCTCATGAATATTAATGATGATGCGGCGTGCTCATGAATATTAATACAAATGCACTTTTTTTTATGGAGGAGCAGCTGGGCTTTTGGTCTTTAGCAGCAACTGGCCCTGGTCAGCTGACCCTGTTTTCTAGGTAATCACACTTCCTGCAGGATGATGAAGGCACAGCTGGTAGTGCCAGCACATGGATCAGGTCAAAGCAACAAACTGAACCAGTCTGAGGGAGAAAAGCTGTGAAAGTGTTTGGGGGTTTTGTGATTGGGGGGGGGGGGGGGGTGCAAAAGCTTCATATTGTCTCAATGCATTTACCTTGAGAGAGAGAGGTGAGTCTTTTGTAAAGGGGAGAAGTGACAGCGGCTCTTGTATTGTGTCTGGGGTAACACTTTGCATGAAGTGTCTGCAATTGCTGTCTATTTACATTGCAGTTACATAGTAAATACATGTGTACTTACACATCATCACAGTGTTATTATGCATAGTTACAATGTACTTAACATGTACATATTTTTGCATTATATATCTGTAAGTACATCATTTTATCAGAAACGGTCAGGGGTGGGTTCGGGTTATAAAGTCTAAAAGAAATTACACATTAATTACAGTGTAATGCTGTGTAAGTACACATGGATTTACTAACTACTGTGTAAATGCAGTAATTAGGGACACAAAGTGTTACCTTTTTTCTTTGTTAATAACCTTCAAACCCTTTAATGGCACATTTATAAATGTTTTATAAATGGATCCTTAAACTAAAGTGTGAACAGAAAGTTTGTCCTACCTGTCCTGTTCTCCTATGACTGGGCTGCTTCTGTGTCCCATCAGCAGATCTAAAGTGCATCTGACCACATGCTCTCTGTAGACTTTCAAACAGCTGATTTAGTGACCTTCAGAGGAATACAACATCTATAAGAGGAGACTGGCAGGCCAAGGAAAGTCGGTAACACTTTAGTCTAGAGATCCGTTATAAGTGGTTATAAACAATAGCAACAAAAAACCAAATGGCAAAGTGCATAATAACTGTATTGCAATAATAAAGCAACCCCATACAATTGGTGAGACAAACATACAAAGACAGACAGACAGACAGACACACAGACACACAGGCATAGAAAGACAGACAGACAGTCAGACACACAGACACACAGGCATAGAAAGACAGACAGACGTTCCAACAGACAGACACACAGGCATAGAAAGACAGACAGACGTTCCAACAGACAGACACACAGGCATAGAAAGACAGACAGACAGTCAGACACACAGACACACAGGCATAGAAAGACAGACAGACAGTCAGACACACAGGCATAGAAAGACAGACAGACAGTCAGACACACAGGCATAGAGAGACAGACAGACGTTCCAACAGACAGACACACAGGCATAGAAAGACAGACAGACAGTCAGACACACAGACACACAGGCATAGAAAGACAGACAGACGTTCCAACAGACAGACACACAGGCATAGAAAGACAGACAGACAGTCAGACACACAGACACACAGGTATAGAAAGACAGACAGGCAGACACACAGGCAGACAGACAGGGATAGAAAGACAAATAGACCTGAAAAAAACTATATCCGCAAAAAACAATGACAAAAGTGTATAATGATAGACTTAGTTTCTAATCATATTCTATAATTGTTAATAGCATCATTAATAACACGTTTATAGGTTATTTCTGATCACTTATATCGGATGCCTAAACTAAAGTGTTACCGGAAAGTCTTATTTATAAATGCAATCTGCACCCAAATGAAGGCAAAAGCTGGCTGGATGGAAAGCTTCACTAGAAGAAAGTATCTAAATTACACTGAGCTCCAAACGCTCTGACAGAGGCAGTGCTCGCTGCTCCTTCCTGTTCTAAATGAACGAGTCTCATTCCAAAACACACAGTGCTCATGAGAGCAGTAATGTCATTCCAAAACACACAGTGCTCATGAGAGCAGTAATGTCATTCCAAAACACACAGTGCTCATGAGAGCAGTAATGTCATTCCAAAACACACAGTGCTCATGAGAGCAGTAATGTCATTCCAAAACACACAGTGCTCATGAGAGGGATGCAGCGGGGATGTGTTTGTTTTTGGGTGGGGGGGGGTGAGTTGAGTGACACAAATCAACCTCATTTCATCTTTGCAGCCCCCAGCTTCTCATGCATATTTTGTAAGTTTGCCATCGTTAGATTAGTTTGCTTAATGGATGCAGCCTGGTTACCATCAGGGAAGTTATATATTGTGCTGCAATGTCACACAGAAAGCATCAGCACCAATCCCATTCCCAAATGTGCTGTGGTTAATAGCTTCGTAAATCCTCTGGGACAAGGTGAAGGAAATCATTTAGCATTCCTCAATTTACAGCCCCCAGACACCGCACAGTTAAGGCCCATTGATCTTAATTCTGTTCAAAGGCCGTTCAATACGGTGTTGCCCTCCTCCCTTTAGTCAAATTAATCCAATTGTTATAATTAAATAAAACTTACTGGATGCCATGCAGCTAGATTAGAAGCAAACCCTCCTCAATCTTCTCCTTCTTGTTCTTCAATTCAGAAGCCAGGACCTGCGCTCCCCTGACCGTATGACCTCCCCAGCGAAGCCAGGACCTGCACTCCCTGGACTGTATGACTGCCCCAGCGAAGCCAGGACCTGCGCTCCCCTGACTGTATGACCGCCCCAGCGAAGCCAGGACCTGCGCTCCCCTGACTGTATGACCTCCCCAGTGAAGCCAGGACCTGCGCTCCCCTGACTGTATGACCGCCCCAGCGAAGCCAGGACCTGCGCTACCCTGACTGTATGACCTCCCTAGCGAAGCCAGGACCTGCGCTCCCCTGACTGTATGACCTCCCTAGCGAAGCCAGGACCTGCGCTCTCCGGACTGTATGACCTCCCCAGCGAAGCCAGGACCTGCGCTCCCCGGACTGTATGACCTCCCCAGCGAAGCCAGGACCTGCGCTCCCCTGACTGTATGACTGCCCCAGCGAAGCCAGGACCTGCGCTCCCCTGACTGTATGACCTCCCCAGCGAAGCCAGGACCTGCACTCCCCTGACTGTATGACCTCCCCAGCGAAGCCAGGACCTGCACTCCCCTGACTGTATGACACCACGCTGCCTTTACCAGGTGAGACACTTAGGGACCCACATAACAAATATCCCCCGTGACTCTAACACGCCCTGTTCAGATTGGATTAAATCAGTAACAGAGTTTGGAATTCATCAGTGCTGTGAAAAAGCATCAACGGTGTGTAATTACCCATGGAGGAACCTCCATTCCTTGTTTGCATTGGATTCAATTTCTCAGGGGCTTCTTGACTGTGGAGCAGAGGAGCCCCTGTGGTGTGTTTTCATTCATGGCCTCATGCAACAAACTCTACATTACGCATTGATTTGATTTGCACACATGGTTGATTTGCATTCAAACTCTGACAAGATGAGACCACTGATACCTTCATACTGAACAGATGTTTAAAAAAAACAACAACAGTGCAAATGATGCACTTCTTAGTAAGTGGTTAGTATAATTATAAAATGTTTTTCAGCAATGGGGTCGATTAAGCATTGTCTGCCAGGTCTCATTATCTGGGTTGTACGTCCTACCATATCATTGTATCATTTGATGCCAGAGCGCTGCCATTGGATATTGGTATTCAGCTTTGTGGGTATTTATAAGTGATCACCATGTGGATGATTTATTGATCTCCATACTGTAATTCAAATAATGACTGCAGAGCCTTCTGTGTAAGACCTGGAAACACAACCTCTTTAGAGTGCTTATCATCTGCATTGTATCATGTCTGCAATAAAATATTGTTTTTTAAATCACAAGAGTTGTCCTGACTGACCGCTGAGAAAACAGTAGCTGCTGCATGGTTCATTCCCCTGTGCTGCAAGTGTGAGTTCTTACATGAGTTTTCCTACAATAGGATTACTAAAGTAGGACTGCTTCAGTTCTTTGCTCAGAGAAAAAAACAAACAGGAAACTTTCAAATGCTTTTTGTGCCATTGATGACACGACTGATGCCTCAGGTGACAACTGTTAATCCCCCTCAGAAGCTCTGGATGATCACGGGAATCTGAATATAACTGAGGTTCATATGGAGCCATTTATATGTAAATGAGGCAGATAATCTACTATTTAGATTCCAATTGCAGCTTTAAAATCCACGAGAGAGAGCTCTTCTCTTTACATATGATGCATAGGAGCTTAGCCATGCTTTCATCCCCACTGCAGGTGGAATTGTCAGAGGAGGATGAAACACCTGTTACATCAAAAGCCCCCTGAAATGGCTTCATGACATTGCTACAAATGCACTGTCACTTAGTTACAGGATTCTCGAGAGCAGAACTGGAAGTGGTACAGAGAAATGCTGCAGTGTCTGACACATTGACCATAAGTATTCATAAGAGTGTACGACTGCATCCTAGTCTTCCATCTGCATTGTCACTTAGTTACAGGATTCTCGAGAGCAGAACTGGAAGTGGTACAGAGAAATGCTGCAGTGTCTGACACATCGACCATTTAGCAGCATCAAAGTAAAGAACGATGACCTGTCGTGTGTTCTGTGTAATGCAGGACTGTCTACCAGCCCCTGCTGGTGAGGTCAGCTCTATAACTGTAGAAACCAGCTTGGTTCTTTTGTCTCGTGGTCAGCGCAGCCTCCCATCCCTTGCATTACTCACAATGTTAAAATATCAGAATTACGTCAACCACCATGTCCACAAGCATCTCTGATAGCTGGTGTTCTAAGATCAATATACCTGATTTCATTGATAAGTGCCTTGAAAACCTTACACAAAAGAACACAAGAACGAGGCCATTCGACCCATCAGAGCTCGTTCGGTTCCTAGCTGCTGATTGATTGAAACTTTGTCAAGTCGGGTCTTAAAGGATCCAAGTGATTCTTACTCAACAACTAGACTAGTTGTGCTGTAATGATCAGCATGTCTTATCCAATTTCGTGAGGACAGCAGATGATGCTACAGGATCATCACATTTTAATTACACAGGTAATGACACAGGACTCCTATGTTTTATTTTACTGGGATATTTAACTTAAATGAAGGCTCATTTTAATAAAAGGATGTGGAAATAAATTCAGGCCAATATGCTGTAAAATACTTTTTACTGTTGCATTTGGAATATATGATTGTGCCTAGATAAGTGTCAAACATTTTTTTTTTTTTTTTTACAAACACGATTAACCATGGAAAACACAATGTGATATTCTGAGGTGCAAGAAAAAACAGGACCCCAAGCAGCTGTATAATTGAATTAACACAAGTATTGTACAGTACAGCGTGGTCTATATTTACAACCACGCAGAGATGAAACAAAATGCATTTTAATGAATTTTAATGAGTACAGACATCTGACTTTCAAAGTTTTCAGACTGGTAGCTGATTTTACAGTGGAAGAAAGTTTGTTCCAGCTGCTAAGACCTTGGTATCCTAACACAGCTTTACCTTTGTGCTAAACTAAATACTGACATGATGTGTGCGCTGTACCGGAACACTGACATGAAAGAAATGAAAGGGTGAAAGGAAGATTTACTTCCAAGTGATTTCCAAGTGAACTTAATTGCCATTGATTGTCATTCAACTGTAGCACTTCAATCAAAATAAAGAAATTCAGTTACCTGCCGACAAAAACATGTGAAAGGGAATTTCTTGGAATACCCGAGTGCTTGCACAGCCTTAGTTTGAACCATATCAGAAAAGTTTAAATACGTAGCCCCAGTTCAGTTCACGTTTTAGAAGAGGGGATGGTGGGACTCTCCTTGGCAACTATAGACAGGTTACAGAAAGACGGGAGCAGAACATTAGAATCAGAGTTGAAAAAACATTAATTATGATTCATCACACTGGGCGGCAGCGTGCCAGCATGAAAGAAGCAAACACAACATTCGACAAGACCACTGAACAGGATAATTAAGAGTGCCGCGGTACAAATAGGGAAGGAGCGTTGGATGTTGAAATGGATTTAAAAAGGTTACAAAAAAATTAAGGCCAATTCATCCGCATTAAAGGATGTTAACTATATTTTGCCTGCAGTGGGTTGAGGTCTGCCCCATATTTGATATGAAATAAGATTGAAGAGGTAGGAAGTTTAGCATATAATGGTTTTAGCAGAGGAAAAGCACCGATTGAGAATGAACCTGCATGTTTAACATGAGGAGTGAGGAACCCCACTATTGAGAATGAACCTGCATGTTTAACATGAGGAGTGAGGAACCTCACTATTGAGAATGAACCTGCATGTTTAACATGAGGAGTGAGGAACCCCACTATTGAGAATGAACCTGCATGTTTAACTTGAGGAGTGAGGAACCCCACTATTGAGAATGAACCTGCATGTTTAACATGAGGAGTGAGGAACCCCACTATTGAGAATGAACCTGCATGTTTAACATGAGGAGTGAGGAACCCCACTATTGAGAATGAACCTGCATGTTTAACATGATGAGTGAGGAACCCCACTATTGAGAATGAACCTGCATGTTTAACATGAGGAGTGAGGAACCCCACTATTGAGAATGAACCTGCATGTTTAACATGAGGAGTGAGGAACCCCACTATTGAGAATGAACCTGCATGTTTAACATGAGGAGTGAGGAACCCCACTATTGAGAATGAACCTGCATGTTTAACATGAGGAGTGAGGAACCCCACTATTGAGAATGAACCTGCATGTTTAACATGAGGAGTGAGGAACCCCACTATTGAGAATGAACCTGCATGTTTAACTTGAGGAGTGAGGAACCCCACTATTGAGAATGAACCTGCATGTTTAACATGAGGAGTGAGGAACCCCACTATTGAGAATGAACCTGCATGTTTAACTTGAGGAGTGAGGAACCCCACTATTGAGAATGACCCTGCATGTTTAACATGAGGAGTGAGGAATCCCACTGAAGTGTCCATTAGAACATATTGGGAGTTACCACACAGTCGTTCTGTGCCGCCTCTCTCTTGGAATGTCAATCTGGGAACACATTAGAATGAAATGTCTCAAACTACATTAATTACATGTGTGGTTAAACAGTAACAGCGTTGTAAATACACAACCGCATGTGCAAATACAGTGGAGTCAGGTGCAACTACTGTGTAGTTAAGCTGTGTAGTTAAGTGCACTCCATGCGTAGCGTCAGTGGAGTCTGTACCACCCAGTTATAGACTGATCCAAACTCATTTCAACATTGAAGACATTGTGAAACAAACGTTTGTTATTGAATGTAATAAGCTCCTTTTTTTTGGGAGATTTAAACTCTATAACAAACACGATTCAAGCTGATTGGAATCCCAGCCAACCCTCCCTGGAGTGTATCAAGCTCCTTCCTCGAACTCTTTAAAGTTACAGCGCTATACTGACCTTTCGCTGTTGTTTATTGTCTGCTATCTGCCGCAATGATAGCCAGCCAGCCAGTGGCAGTGTCCATAAATCTTGCCAGAATAAATGCAAATGTAAAGCACAGTCATTACAGTGCCCGCGCTCCACTGAAGAATGGCTGGCTCCAGTGTTATCACACAGTGGCAATTTATCCTGATTGCCTGAGAAGACGAAGTGCCTGGAAAGTGAGTAATAATAAGCAACAGGAGAGGAAATGCATTGTGTTGACGTAGCGCACACAGCTGCTGCTGCTGCTGCTGCTGTCTGTCTGTCTGTCTGTCTGCTGCGTGACTGTCAGGCCCTGATCGAGTCACTGCTGCAGAAAGGAGAAAAAAAAAAGGTGTATTTGTTTTTTGTTTGATTCAGATCACGGATTTCCAAACAGCCAAGGAACCCAAGAGCGCTGGGAACCGGATTCATCACACGCTGTAATTTCCGCTGTTCATGCACTGCTCCTGTGCAGTTTAGGCGTGACAGTAAGAATGAAATCTATTGCTTATCTTGTAACTGCCGTGCCGGTACAGTGATTCGTTTTCATGTCAGGTAGTATTTTAATGTGCATCTGTTGATACGCGTATCTTTAGTATGTTTTGTTGTAAGTCATTTTATAACAACCTGTTTCTGGATACCAGTATTTGTTGTTACAGAAAACAATCTATAAAACCTGTTACGCAAGATTGTCCAACATCCGGTTAAAAACAATGGCTGGGTAAAGAAATGACAAAACTTCAAGGCAGCCCTTGAACCCTGAGCCTTTCCCTCAAGTCACTCCTGCTTCCTGCGCCTCCAATGCTCAGTTATACATCAACCTCATGATTTATGAACACGTTCCACATTTGATGTCACTCCCTTGGCATCGTGTCAAATTCATTATCTCCTGCTTCTGACACACACAACATTTTTTTTTTTTTTTTGCTTGACTCCTGTTTCTGGAAAATGGACTCCTTCATTTAATTGTGCACATTTGAAAATCAATAAGCTTATTCCGCTTCTGTTAGCAGAGTCCCACACACGAGGCACTTGTATGCAGATTACACCTGTAGATCACTGCCGTGTGATTGGTAACAGATACAGCTCGTTATGGTCCAAAAAAGCCAGGACTGACTGCTAGGATGCCTATAATCAGAATGTGGGAATGGGTTTGGTTTGGGTTCAGATTAGCGCTAGGGTTATAAATGTTCCCTGTAACAAAGCATAGTGAAAGTATGGTAAAGCACAGGCAAGCATTGTAAAGCACAGGGAGGTGTGGTAAAATTGCCCTGGCAATGCGCTATGAGTTTCACAGCACCCAGCTGCAATTCCTCTCTCATTATGCTCATGCACAAGGCAGTCAATTGTTAGGGTTTTGTTTTTCTTTTTCTCACATGGGGAAAATAAGTATATCTCTTTTTGCTTTTACAAACTTTCAAGAGACAGATGCAGGTATCTCTGTTACTGTATGTGCCTGCTGTGTTGTGCGCTGGGGTTTGTGGTTTGGTACTTTCACGCGCTGCTTGTTTTTCATTACAGTAATGTGAGAGGCAGGATTCAATGCTTCAGCTGCCTCCTGTTTCAAGGAAGGTTTAATTAGAAGGAAACATCTGTCATCCTGTTTGTCTTTTTTCATTTCTCTTTGTTTAACTTTCTTTCTTTCTTTCTTTCTTTGAGTTCTGTATGTTCTCAGGCTGTTTCCATTGTAACAGATTGAAATAATGAAAGGGCTACACAGGAGAGATAAGCAGGGGACCTGGCTGGCCTGTAATGATTATCAGCATCAGGCACACACACACACACACACATACTCACACACTGACACACACACACACGCACAGATATGAGGAGCCCTTCTTTGGAATGCTGACATGTAGCCAGTAATTGATTCATTGTTAGTTGGATGATTGGTGGCATTTCTCAAATGCTTAATCCGCACTGCCTAAATTATGCACAATCGTTTTCAATAGCAAATTACGTAGGTAGCATGGACAAGGTACAGTATAAGCCAGGTGTAGGAGAATTTGGAGACAGCATTCCATGTGCAGGTTTAGAAATACACTGTGCATGGAGTTAGCCGGGTTCTCCATTATTAAATAAAATCATGTGCTAAACAGATCCATATGGCACTGGTTTGGAAAGTAGGGTTAAATAGATGGTTCAGGACAAAGTTGGCTGCATTTTCTACCCTGTTGTGCTTCATTGAAATCTTGTTAACCACCTCCCCCCACCCCCATCCACCATCCTCTGATCCTAGCTGCAGGGTGTAGGTTATATACTGTATGCAGTGTTGGGAAGGGCATGCCTAAATATACTGAATATATGATCCTTATGATCCATCGCACACACGCACACATCCCCGAGTTGCTGCAAGGAGATAAATACTCCGACGGAAAGGGGGAGGCGGGGGGTAAAGTCGTGCGTGTAAAACCTGAGGCAGCGGGGTTTAGCAGAGGAATGTTTGGAATGTAATCTCCTCCACGGCAACTCATCTTAAATGCAACACCGTTCATACAAGCTGCCACGCCGAAGAGAAAACCTGGAGGAGGAAGCTTCGAAAAAACACATCAAAACCTCCGACTAGCGAGCCGGTATTTTTAGAATGATCATTTCAAACACACGCACCTCAATATAATCCCACTTGCAGTGACTTACAAAGCAATTCTACTTTACTCAATATGTACTGAATCTACGCAACATAAGATTCATAGGCAGGAGGAAAGCCCGGCGTTTAACTCAACATGTTACCCACTCGGCTTGACAATCCCAGGAAGTGTCAGAGCGCTGATGAAAAGCACGTTCATGGGTTTCTTACTGGATGACTGCAGCTAGAACCTGAGCACATATTTCTCAGTCAGCCTAGGTCTATCAAAACTGTAATAAAGTTTCACACAACACCACCAGATCTGGGTACAAATCAATAATCATGCAGTATACACAGTATTGTGCTCTTGATATCTCTAGCAATCGAACTTGCAACCCATAGAGGACACAGTAAAGTAATACATGCCTGCGCAATTCACTAGTCCATTATCATGTAAATTTACAGGGTAACACCACAGAACCATAGCAGCTGTGGTGAAGAATTAACTCAACTTGTCCATCCCAAAGCAATTAGCAGGTAAGCTCACACAGATGAACGTCACCAAATATTTATACATATAGATATTAGATTCTGCCGTTTCCTTTAACTAAGGATGAGGGATATCATTAACACTTGCTATTAAATACTACAAAATAAAATCTAAATATGCAATAGCTGTGGACTCCTTAAATATGGAAATTGTAGAATATGACTGTGCACGATTTTATTGGAGACATAATTGAAGTGAGATAGAAATAGCAGCGTACTTGAAGCTCCCTTTTGATATATATTAAAATAACCTCTTTGACGGGTCATGACATTTTATTTATTCTTTGAGTTGAAAAGCTGCTGTAGGTTGCTACTTTCAGAGCAAACTTTAATATAGAATACATTTCTTTTGTTCTTGTATTTTCTGTTTTTTTTTTTTTTGCTTGTAAAATCCAATAATGCATTTTATTACAAAACCAAAAAAAAATAATAATAATAATAATAATAAAAATAGTGAAGGAAGGGATTTTGTGTTTCCCAGTGGATAGAAGGCTCCTGATACTCAAAATCAATCGTAAACATGAGCCCCTCGTTGTGACGCAGTGTGCTTGCCATGATCTTGCTCCTGAGCTGAGCTTTGTGGGAGCGTTACAGTACAGCACACACATCATGTCAGTGTTACAGTACAGCACACACATCATGTCAGTGTTACAGTACAGCGCACATCATGTCAGTGTTACGGTACAGCACACACATCATGTCAGTGTTACAGTACAGCACACACATCATGTCAGTGTTACAGTACAGCACACATCATGTCAGTGTTACAGTACAGCGCACACATCATGTCAGTGTTACAGTACAGCACACACATCATGTCAGTGTTACAGTACAGCACACACATCATGTCAGTGTTACAGTACAGCACACGCATCATGTCAGTGTTACAGTACAGCGCACACATCATGTCAGTGTTACAGTACAGCGCACTCATCATGTCAGTGTTACAGTACAGCGCACGCATCATGTCAGTGTTACAGTACAGCACACATCATGTCAGTGTTACAGTACAGCACACATCATGTCAGTGTTACAGTACAGCACACATCATGTCAGTGTTACAGTACAGCGCACACATCATGTCAGTGTTACAGTACAGCACACACATCATGTCAGTGTTACGGTACAGCACACATCATGTCAGTGTTACAGTACAGCGCACACATCATGTCAGTGTTACAGTACAGCACACACATCATGTCAGTGTTACAGTACAGCACACACATCATGTCAGTGTTACAGTACAGCACACATCATGTCAGTGTTACAGTACAGCGCACACATCATGTCAGTGTTACAGTACAGCGCACACATCATGTCAGTGTTACAGTACAGCACACACATCATGTCAGTGTTACAGTACAGCACACGCATCATGTCAGTGTTACAGTACAGCGCACACATCATGTCAGTGTTACAGTACAGCGCACTCATCATGTCAGTGTTACAGTACAGCGCACGCATCATGTCAGTGTTACAGTACAGCACACATCATGTCAGTGTTACAGTACAGCACACATCATGTCAGTGTTACAGTACAGCACACATCATGTCAGTGTTACAGTACAGCACACACATCATGTCAGTGTTACGGTACAGCACACATCATGTCAGTGTTACAGTACAGCGCACACATCATGTCAGTGTTACAGTACAGTGCACACATCATGTCAGTGTTACAGTACAGCGCACTCATCATGTCAGTGTTACAGTACAGCACACACATCATGTCAGTGTTACAGTACAGCACACATCATGTCAGTGTTACAGTACAGCACACACATCATGTCAGTGTTACAGTACAGCACACATCATGTCAGTGTTACAGTACAGCACACACATCATGTCAGTGTTACAGTACAGCACACACATCATGTCAGTGTTACAGTACAGCGCACACATCATGTCAGTGTTACAGTACAGCACACATCATGTCAGTGTTACAGTACAGCGCACACATCATGTCAGTGTTACAGTACAGCACACACATCATGTCAGTGTTACAGTACAGCACACACATCATGTCAGTGTTACAGTACAGCACACACATCATGTCAGTGTTACAGTACAGCACACATCATGTCAGTGTTACAGTACAGCACACACATCATGTCAGTGTTACAGTACAGCACACACATCATGTCAGTGTTACGGTACAGCACACACATCATGTCAGTGTTACGGTACAGCACACATCATGTCAGTGTTACAGTACAGCACACACATCATGTCAGTGTTACAGTACAGCGCACACATCATGTCAGTGTTACAGTACAGCACACACATCATGTCAGTGTTACAGTACAGCACACATCATGTCAGTGTTACAGTACAGCACACATCATGTCAGTGTTACAGTACAGCACACACATCATGTCAGTGTTACAGTACAGCGCACACATCATGTCAGTGTTACAGTACAGCACACACATCATGTCAGTGTTACAGTACAGCACACACATCATGTCAGTGTTATGGTACAGCGCGCACATCATGTCAGTGTTACAGTACAGCGCACACATCATGTCAGTGTTACAGTACAGCACACACATCATGTCAGTGTTACAGTACAGCGCACACATCATGTCAGTGTTACAGTACAGCGCACACATCATGTCAGTGTTACAGTACAGCACACACATCATGTCAGTGTTATGGTACAGCGCGCACATCATGTCAGTGTTACAGTACAGCACACACATCATGTCAGTGTTACAGTACAGCACACATCATGTCAGTGTTACGGTACAGCGCACACATCATGTCAGTGTTACAGTACAGCGCACATCATGTCAGTGTTACAGTACAGCGCACACATCATGTCAGTGTTACAGTACAGCACACACATCATGTCAGTGTTACAGTACAGCACACATCATGTCAGTGTTACAGTACAGCGCACATCATGTCAGTGTTACAGTACAGCACACACATCATGTCAGTGTTACAGTACAGCGCACACATCATGTCAGTGTTACAGTACAGCGCACACATCATGTCAGTGTTACAGTACAGCACACATCATGTCAGTGTTACAGTACAGCGCACATCATGTCAGTGTTACAGTACAGCGCACACATCATGTCAGTGTTACAGTACAGCACACACATCATGTCAGTGTTACAGTACAGCACACACATCATGTCAGTGTTACGGTACAGCGCACACATCATGTCAGTGTTACAGTACAGCACACACATCATGTCAGTGTTATGGTACAGCGCGCACATCATGTCAGTGTTACAGTACAGCACACACATCATGTCAGTGTTACAGTACAGCACACATCATGTCAGTGTTACGGTACAGCGCACACATCATGTCAGTGTTACAGTACAGCACACACATCATGTCAGTGTTACAGTACAGCACACATCATGTCAGTGTTACAGTACAGCGCACATCATGTCAGTGTTACAGTACAGCACACACATCATGTCAGTGTTACAGTACAGCGCACACATCATGTCAGTGTTACAGTACAGCGCACACATCATGTCAGTGTTACAGTACAGCACACATCATGTCAGTGTTACAGTACAGCGCACATCATGTCAGTGTTACAGTACAGCACACACATCATGTCAGTGTTACAGTACAGCACACACATCATGTCAGTGTTACGGTACAGCACACACATCATGTCAGTGTTACAGTACAGCGCACACATCATGTCAGTGTTACAGTACAGCACACACATCATGTCAGTGTTACAGTACAGCGCACACATCATGTCAGTGTTACAGTACAGCACACACATCATGTCAGTGTTACAGTACAGCGCACACATCATGTCAGTGTTACAGTACAGCACACACATCATGTCAGTGTTACAGTACAGCGCACACATCATGTCAGTGTTACAGTACAGCGCACATCATGTCAGTGTTACAGTACAGCGCACACATCATGTCAGTGTTACAGTACAGCACACACATCATGTCAGTGTTACAGTACAGCACACATCATGTCAGTGTTACAGTACAGCACACACATCATGTCAGTGTTACAGTACAGCACACACATCATGTCAGTGTTACAGTACAGCACACACATCATGTCAGTGTTACAGTACAGCACACATCATGTCAGTGTTACAGTACAGCACACATCATGTCAGTGTTACAGTACAGCGCACATCATCATGTCAGAGACACCGTGGGTTTGACCCCGAGCCGGTCATGCTTTTCACCGATGTGTCCGAATGCAGCTTATGTCACAAGTGAAATGTGTGATTGGCAGTGTGCATTCAGAACAGGCTGTCTCTGTGTGACTGATTGATATTTTCATTTTATTATGCATTTCTCACACTTTGCCTGTTTTATAAATATCTTTATTTCTTATTACAAAGCCATGCTGACCTGTGCCTTGCCTGTGATTTCTCAACTTTACTCTGCTTCAGCGTTCTGTGCCCTGCTGTGCTTCACAACATTAGGACAGTGCCAGAGAAGCAGCTAAAAGCCAGCGTGAGAAAACAGACCCTTAAACTACTGTGGTGCTGCGTAAATACTGTCATGAGGTGTGTTTGAACACTGCTCTCCTTTCTGTTTTTGTATTTTTAGTAATGGAATTGTTAGAAATCTGCATTTATCTGTTTCAAGATTCCCCAGACCACAGCCTCAGGAAAAAAAAAACATGAAATTAATTAGTCTTAATTAGATACCCTACACATCATTAAGATCGCAACAGAGACAGATCAGGAGGGCAAGTTTGGGAAGCGAGTTTGAAGCCTAGCTAGTAGCATCTGCATTTTATTTTAATGATCCCAGATGCAGTTCTGTACTTTTTTTAATACTTTTAAAATAGATCAGAGGGAACGGGAAGCAAAAGGTTCAGGATAATCTTTAATTCCTTTTGTAATACCTTTAGTGGCAGCATTAGAATAATTGAAAGGAGAAGGCGCAGTATTTAGGACAGTCTTGGGTTCTTTGCCTCTGCAAATAGAGCTCAATACACTTGTATGTGTAGCCCCGTCGAGTTAGAAGGAGTCTCCTGTCCTTTGTCAATGTGAAGGAGTCTCCTGTCTTGTGTCAATGTGAAGGAGTCTCCTGTCCTTTGTCAATGTGAAGGAGTCTCCTGTCTTGTGTCAATGTGAAGGAGTCTCCTGTCCTGTGTCAATGTGAAGGAGTCTCCTGTCCTGTTTCAATGTGAAGGAGTCTCCTGTCCTGTGTCAATGTGAAGGAGTCTCCTGTCCTGTCCTGTGTCAATGTGAAGGAGTATCCTGTCCTGTACTAAAGAGGTACTGTACTAAAGAGGTATTGTACTAAACAGCTGCTCAGTTTGCCCTGGGAGCCTTATGACCAGGTGCAAATGCATGTTTCCATATAACTCCAAGGCTGTCTAATTCCATCCCACTAGTAGAACCTACTGCGACAGGTAAGTCAGATGTAATTCCCTTTGTTAAAAGAGAGAACCATGATGCTGTAAACACAGGACAAAACGTGACTTGAAGATAATGTTTTATTTTGTGTTCCTGTTAAGTTATTATAAGGCCCCCGTACAGGCTTCCAACAAAGCAAGTTTCAAACGTATTTGAAGACATTTACACGCATGTCATGTAGGAATAGCCTGGGAAAGTGAATGCCCAGGACACATCAATTACAAGCGCACCCACCAGGCACCAGTCGTTTGTTATGTTGAAACACACAGCGAAGGAATATTTGCCCTGCACATGCACAGGAAAGGAGTGTCACGGGATTTAAGGGGAAGGCTGCTAAGTTTCTCCAAGGCTGTGTTTCTTTGACTGGAGATGAGCTGCAACGGCTACCCACTGGTTTGCAAAGCCTTTACTTGCAGGGATGAAATGAATGCTTTGCCTATAAAGGTACCATGAAATGTTCCCGCTGGGGAATAGGAACCCTCCACCCGTCAATCACAGGTGACGCACACTGACACTGATTGCATGGTTTGGGAGCTGAGTATCACCATTTATATCATAGAGTGCATTGCTTATTGTGTCGTATAGAAGGGTCCTCCTGAGCAGGTATAGAAAGCTTGTGGTATGGCTGTTGCATTCTGCCCAGTTTGAGAGCCCCTGTGTGGTATGTCTGTCTGTTTCACTTGTCTATATTTAGTTTCCCTTGTGCGACGCTCACCACATGTGTGAAGGGGGTTTGAGGGTTATAAGCCTGGGATCTGGATTTCTATCTGTAATCTCTGTATTCAACTCCAGCAAAGCTGAAAGCTCATACAGCCTGGTGCGTGACTTTCTGGAGCCAGCCACGCCTCTTCAACAAACATGTGCTTGCATGTTTACATTATTATTATTTTTTCATAACATTTTCATTTGATTGTGTTTGACAGACGCAATCATGGTGGCTCAATGAGCTATGAAAATATTTCTCTCTAAGTTCCCAGCATCTCCTTCAACACTGAGACAGTGACACCCTGCTCTCTCAGCATGCGGAACCTGTGCTGGGATTCCTCTGGAATCCTAAAGCATGGCCGAGGGAGGCTCAGGGGGTGTGGCATTGCCGGCTCAGGCTTTAGGACAGTGTTGACTCTTAATGACAGGTAATAAGCACGGCTGTCTTAATGCCCTGTGACAGCATCTCATGTCAAGCTGTTAAAGAGATGTAGAGGCACAGGATATACAATCAGCGTCCTTCCACACAGCCATCTGCTTGAGCACCCAATTTCACAGACTAAATAGCTTATAATGAACATACTGTATGTGCACAGCTGACAAATGAGAACAATTCAAATGACAAAACGCACCGGCCAAGGTAGTCCTGGGGAAATGAATCTGTTAAGACCTGGAGGGGTGTGTGTGTGCGTGCATGCACCAATTAAACCACATTTTCTTTACAGACTGTATGAACTAAAATACATATTTTCAAAATTGCAGGTCTATCCAGGATAATATAGATAAGAAGGCATTATCATTTTATGTATCATATTGTTTTTTCAGAGACATGCTGGTGTTATTACCATACTGAAAGTGTTCTTGTCTGTGAGACTGAATTTATTTTTCTCTGCATTTATCTCAGAGAACAGGCTCTGTTCTCTGAGATAAATGCACTAGATCTGCAGCAACTGCTCCTGAAGGGCCCAGGCTCAGTCAGCTACACCAGGGATGATCACTGTCATGTGTTGCACCTAACAGCTGGCACACTGTCCTCTGCATTTAAGTTGAATCGATACAAACTAAAGAAATATCCCATACTGTGATCAACCTGTACCCCACCGAGATATCACCCTGGATTGCATGATCGAGCCCCTGTTCTGAACGGGGAATGCTGGAATCACCCTGGATTGCATGATCGAGCCCCTGTTCTGAGTGGGGATTGCTGGAGTGACCATGATTAATACAATACAAGGTGATTACCCAGTGCAATGTTGAATTCTGCTGGTGTTTTTCCCCAGAGGTTATTAATTATATTTATAATATCATTATAAATACATTTACTCTAAATACAAGACAATAGGCACTGGAGGGCCATGTGTACGAACTTAATGATGCCAGTATTTAATATTTAGGACAAGTTCAGATCTATAAAATAGACCCACCTGTAATTATGTTTTAGAACATTTTCCAGCACTGCGGTTATAAGTGGTTGATGTGATCCAGGTGAATTCCCTGGTTCTATAAAATCCATCTGTGGCTTATCCAGACGGGGGGATCAAATCAGCCTCTAAGCAACTACATTTTAATCTGCTCATCGTTTCCTTTGCATTTGAATGTGTTCCATTAGTGTCATGATTTGTGCATAATGGCCTATTTACAAACAGACTACCTGTAACAAATGTCCTAAATAAAGAGATTTTATTAAGCATGGTTTGATGCTTGGGACTGATTCTACAGAAACAGAAAAGGTAAAAAAAGTGAAAGTAGCTGCACCAATGCTTTGACAGTTTTCCTCCCTTTTTTGTTGTTGCTTGCTCCCTCGTTTATGAGCGATAATCCTAACAAACAACCTTTGTTTGAAGAAGACGGGCTTCTGCGGTTTAGATGTGATATAAAAACCTGCCAAGCATTTGATGCTAATGGGGCGAGGACTAACAGGTCAGTGCTGAGAGCAAGACTATGTTTCTGCTGGATGTCTGCTGCCGGTGTGGAGGACATAAATCAGTAATTGCCAATGTCATTCCACCAGATTAAAATATTCTTCTTTTATGAGCAAATGGCATTTCATTTCCTGTTCTGCTCCGCTGGGTATAATCGGCTCTTGATATGCGACAGAGGGGTTCGTAAGCCTCTTGACAAGAAGCAGGCAGTGATTATGAATGCATTATTACTTTTTTGTTTCCTAAAGATATATTATCATATTTCATACTTCTAATCCCAGGAATTTATTTTCTGTCAGCAGACAAAAAAAAAAGAAAATGTTCATTCTTATCAGAGCGTCCTGCTGTTGAAAGAGTTTCTTTTTAATATTTGCTGCGATACGCTTTAAAGATGAAAAGCTCACAAACACAGTGTTGAGGAACACTTTAGACAGAATGAAACCTACACAAAGCTTTCTGTCTAACAAGAGACCAGAGGGGATTGCAGGAGGCTGAGAAGGATATCAAGTCTGAAAGGCCACTTTGAAAGCCAGCCTCAGTGCCGTTTCATGAGGGCTGTGTTAGAATGCCCTGATCCCCAGGCTTTCAAGAAACATAACCAGAGGCTTTGAGGTGGCAGTGTGGCTCAGAACTCCAGATCTGGTTTCAGCATTGGTGCTGCAGAGTGATTCATAAAACAAGTTAGGGTCACACTTCACATTAAGTGTCTCTAATTGCTGTGTATTTACATAGCTTAGTAACAAGTTACTTAGTAAATATGTGTGTACTTACACATGATTACAATGTTAGTGTGCAGAGTTACAAAGCACTTAATGTGTACATCTTTTTGCACAATTGTATCAGAAAGGGGTTAGGGTTGTGGTTATGTCAAAATGGTCACGTGCATCCAGTAAGACATGCTGGATTGTCAAAAATATTTACTCCAAATTGTCATTCGTGCATTTTTGCTTCCTGAAACAAACATGCTCATGGCGATTTGGAGGAAATGCCTCTGAGAATGCGGCCCTCTCTCCTGTATTTGTGACTGTTTAGTGGTTTATACCACTAATTCACAGCCTATAAGCCAAATGTATACTGTCAGTTTTTATTTAAGTTAGTCAGTGCACAATTACAATTCCAAACCATCTGCACATTAATTGGTGTGTTTCCTGTTCCTATACAGATGCTCAGAATGTGTTTTTTTTTTTTTTTTAACACATGAGCATCAACAGTTTGTTTTAGTTGAAGATCTGGAATTGGGCCCTCTGAATACATTTGATCTTTACCCTCACCCACGAGATAATGTTATCATCTCTGACTGTAATTTGGAATCTCAGAAAATCTTCAGGGAAATGCAAGGTAGTTGTTAATGTCATTTCCAGTCTTTTATTTATTTTTGGGGGAGATTTTGAGGCTGTCTCCATGACAACAATGTCATCTGTTTCTGTTCCACCAGTGGAGGAACAGCGGGGTGACATATCACATCAGCGAAACCTGACCGGCACAGAAGGGCTGACCTTGAGCTGCTTCCACTGGCAAAGAGCTTGCTCGCGGACGTAGCCAAGTGTAAAGACTTACACAAGGAAAGAAGGGCCTTTAGGGGGATGCAGAACTGTATAGCCGCAATCCAGATGAGCTGTCTCAATCTATTAGGAAGTCTGGGTAAGAACCCACAGCATCTCTCATAATGCATTCTCAAAGTGAGGGCATCAAACCTGATATGGAGTCCAGCTCCTTCCTTGTTTAGAGCACCTGTTGTTTTAATTAAAAAGAGGAACACGACACTTCTGCTCAGTCTGACTTCAACATTTAACTGCTGTTGCTGTGCTATCAATGGACCCTTTAGGATGTTTCTTTATCCAGGCTGTACAATGCTATTCTATCAGAGGATAACAGGGTATGTAACCCTACTGAAAGTGAATGGCAGAGAGTCATATAATGGGTAGAGATAACACACTGTAGAAGGAGAACTCGCAATTAAACAGCAGCCAAAGCTAGTTATCGATGAGGAGTTCTCAACGTCATCCCAACACTGTGTCTAAAAACCCTGGAAGAGCGACACAGAGAAAGAGGAATAAACCCCTTGAGGTGCTAATCATCCTGTTCTCAAGGGGTTGCATAAAACAAACATCATTCACGCTATATACAGCTTCTTAATATCCACAGACATGTTCCAATCAGGGTATACCATTTAAACAAAGCATTTACACCCCAAGCGCTTCACTCAGCTTCTTTCTCAACACAGACCGGCTTGATACATTCTTAACACAGGGCATCGCATTGTCCCAGTCTGTAAGAGCTCTGTGCCGTGGAAGCCCTAGAGACCCTGCATGTGACATCTCTACAGCAGAGACCTGCGCATTCTTTCAGGGATGCCATTGGCATTAATCGTGTTAATAGTCAATGCATATCATGGGGGTTTTACACTTCTTTGTCCAGCCCCTGTATTTCTGGCTACTGCTGCTAGCTTTCAGGAAATAACACAACGTATGACGTCATACACCAACGCCGTATCGTCAGCACACAGGTATCAAAAGAAGGAGCTCCAGCACTGCGGGGCAAGGCTTACTGGTTCCAGTGGGATCACAGTTATTATAATGTTAAGGGTGTTATTATAAAGTTAAGGCAACTAAAACCTTTTAAGTTATGCAGACACAGCATTTGCGAGCGTCCAGGAGTGACTCTGCACTAAACAGACTGCGGGGAACCTTAAGGATCACGTCAAATCCCAACCAGAAGTGCATCCCATCGGAACTCGTGCACTTCAGCTAATCTCAGCCTCAACTGAGATGCTCCGGCAAATTGATCTCTCAGCCCAGGGCTCCGACGTGCCAATGAAAAGGAGAGTCGACCTGCCTTTTCCATTAGAGTGGCTTAGATGGGATGAAATTGGAAAAATGTTTCTCCGGCAAGGAGGTAAAGTGGTCCTGTCTCCTCTCCTCGCCAGTACCTGTCCGTAATGGGTTATTATTATGAGGCAGGTCCTCTTGTCAGAGCCCTTCTCGTTGACCCAAAGTCTTTTCAGATGTATTTGTCACATTGGCAGATATCCTTCTTTGCCTGTGATTTTTCTCAATGCCATTCCTAAAGGCTTGTGGGACACTGACGAGAGCAGACACCGCTTTGTGTGTGTGTGTATATATATATATATATATATATATATATATATATATATATATATATATATATATACACACACATACAGCTACAGCTGTGGCCAAACAGCAGACAATACTGATAGGGTGCTGCAGCACTGCAATGCATTCCCGATGTGTGTTGGGTCATACTGTTGTGAAACTGTTGGCAAGGCAGCTTCTGAACTTCATGCTACAGTGTCTGCCCTTGTGCTATCATTGCCCTTAGGAAAACTGCATTGTCGTTGAAGACAAGGTGAATGCCAGCCATTCCTTTCCTTTAATTACACATGAAGGCGCGAGGAGTGAACTGGGAAACATCTCTGAAGTTAGGTTCCTCGGGAATGAAATAGAGAAGACGTTGCTCTCTGAATCCAGCTGCACACACGGTACCGACACAGACTGCTTTGTGACTGTTTCACCTTGCGTTGTTCACCTATAATCACCAGAGGGCTGTGCATTTTCTTTTCTTAAATTTCAAAATGGGTTCTGCGTTATTCTGTAAGTATCTCATTTCAGATGATAATGAATACAATAGTAAAAGCCAGGCGTGTAAACATCCTCAACCTCAAGTTGAAAGAGTCTCTCTGGGTTAAACAGAGACTTCCACCCAGCGAATACTCCAAAGAAACGACAACGCAACATGTGACTAAACACGGGGGGAAAAACCAACGAGCTGGGAAGGAGTCAAGTGGATCCGGGAGAATAATTACATTTTTTATGCCCCCGCCCCCCCTCCTACTAAAAGAGAAGGCAGAGTCTCAGTAGTAGACACGGTTACTCAACGCACCAAAGCCCCCAGCCTCCCAAACCACTCTGAGCTCTGCCAAGGGTGCAGCACTTCACTGCTGGAATGACATGCCCATATGCCACAGACTTTATTTAGCATGGTTTTAACATTTCCCGTGAAACAGAGCATCTTGTGGTAAAGGGAGAAAGCACAGGAATCTTAAGCGTTGGAATTACTGCCGTGACGACTCTGGGAGCTCCAGCTGGCACGCAAGGTTAACGGAAGGACTCTGGCTCGGCTGTTTCTTACTGGTTCAGTATCTTTTCTCATGAGGCTCCCTTTACCGAAGGCTGCGTGCTGGAGCATTGAGAAACAGAGGTCATTGGGTTCTTTTCGTTGTTTTTGATAAACTGATTGTTTGCAGTTTCTTCAGTGTTTTTTGTTGCTGAAGTTGCATTTACAGGAGTGTTTTGAAATGAATCTGATTCTATTCAGCTCTACTAAAATCATCACTGCCCAGGAATATGCAGATGTTTCTAAGACAATGCTATGGTATAGGAAAACCTGCTGCTTTCTGATACCAAAGCACTTCAACTGGGGAGGTTCAATCTGAACGACAGTCAAGCTGCAATCAGCATTAAAAAAGCTTTAGAAATAAACTTAATATCTAAAAGACTCTCAGCACAATACAACGGGGGGCCAGTGATGACATTAATAATCAGGTATGAAAGGGTAAGGAAATGGATTGAAAAGACATTGGTTAGTATTTGGTGGATATGTTGAGATTCTCCTGCAATGGAATGCATAGTCTGGTGGAGGAAAAGCTTAGCAAACCTGCCCCATTAGTTTTGATGCAAGTATTGATCCTCCTCCATTCACCTGCTGCCACCACACTATTGGCTGTTTCACAGACCCTGATTAGCACTAGTCTTGGACTATCAAATGTTAATTAGGTAAGGTAAACCAAGATTAGTGCTAATCTGGGTCTGTGAAACCAGCCATACAAGTTAATGTGTTCCTGGTAATAAGGTCCCATCTAGTCTTGTGTAGGCGTCTGTCAGTTAAGCACATTAGGCTCAGGTGCAGTCAGGGTATTATTACTACTGATTATAAACCCCCCTGTCCTCTCCTGCAATAGACTGACACCCCCCTGTCCTCTCCTGCAATAGACTGACACCCCCCCTGCCCTCTCCTGTAATAGACTGACACCCCCCTGTCCTCTCCTGCAATAGACTGACACCCCCCTGCCCTCTCCTGCAATAGACTGACACCCCCCTGCCCTCTCCTGCAATAGACTGACACCCCCCTGTCCTCTCCTGTAATAGACTGACACCCCCGTCCTCTCCTGCAATAGACTGACACCCCCCTGTCCTCTCCTGCAATAGACTGACACCCCCCTGTCCTCTCCTGCAATAGACTGACACCCCCCTGTCCTCTCCTGTAATAGACTGACACCCCCCTGTCCTCTCCTGCAATAGACTGACACCCCCCTGCCCTCTCCTGCAATACACTGCTTGAGGTCCCATATTTCAGAACAAGCTCAATACAATCTCACAGCCATCGAGGGCTCTTTGGTGGTTGTCTACATACGAGTGCAGCTTAGCACACAACAATGCCAGTATAGCAATCAGAGCACCAGTTCCTGTAACACCGATGCTATTATTAACCTGCATTTGCTCAAGACAAAGGAACAGCAGCAGTGGCTTTACAATACCACCAGACCGTGCTGTGCAGTGTGCTTTCCATTTCATTCAAGCATCTGCTTCAAAGTGCTGCGCTTTGCCTCTGTGCTTTACTGGCACCCAGTGGTTGTTGACCTGCATTTACAGTCCCTTACTCAACCCAGCCAACAAAACCCAGAGCAGGAGAGGGCCCTTGAACAGGGAGGCGCTTGTCTAGAGAAGCCCTGTTCAGTCAAGCCGGTTTGCTTAATTCAACGCTCTCTTTAATTGACAAGTTTCATCCTGTGTAGATTATAATCTCCCAGAGGAACAGTACTGCATGCTTGCAGATCAGTCTGGAAGAAACTACAGTTCAAACTTTAAAAAGCTGTGCTGATGATCATCATGGTCTGCAGTCTAATCAGATGGTTTCAAGAAAACTCACTCTCAGTTGCATTATATACAGCAAAAAAAAAGGTGTTTAAAAATGCATGGCACTCTTGAGCATATATACTGTAGAACAGAAACTGATTTGAATTATTAGAACATGTTTAAATAGTTATGAATGTAAATGATTGTCAATGTATATATTTACAGTACAAACAGGAATTACATACAGCAGTATCCTTAACCTGGCAAAATATTTCTGCAGCTTCCTGAGCAGTAACAAAGATTGAAGATATTAACATCCTGCTGTTGGGTCTCTCAATAAAAATGCAAGGCTTGTAACACTGGTGAAGTACATCAATATCGGACAAGCAAGAGGCTTTTATAACCACAAAAACCTTGCCATTAGTCTGATGATGATTTATCAGTGTAACAAAGGTATCGCTTGCGATTAGAAACCTCAGAACTTTTATAAACCAATCAGGAAGCTCCGCTGCAGGACACGCCCACTGCGGAACACTGAGACAGAATGTCCAGCTCTAAAACAGTGAAATGGAAGGAAAGCAAAACACTGAAAAGGTCAATACATGTCTGTATTTTTAACAGCAGTAACTCCCTTGGTAGATGACCCTGGCAGTGCTGCTCAGGAGGAACCTGAAGGCAATCACCTCGAATCAGAGTTCTGATGTCACAGTGGAAAGGTCCCCTTTATCAGCCTAAGCTACCTTTGGGAAATCCAGACAAACTCCATGAACCGCTCTGCGATTCGATACAGTGAAGTGCACCGAAGACTGAACTGCGTAAGGCTGTATTAGCCGGACAAAAGAACTGCATCTGAATGCACTAAACTCTGCAACACAGGGGAAAGTAGTGATCATTATTAAGCAGATTTCACATCACTGCAGCTTGGCTTCGTCCCTTTTTCACTCGATAATAAGCCCCAGTCGCAACCCTAGTTATGAGTTACCCCATAATAACTCTGGGTTCAATTTGATGAACCTGTACCCCACCGGGATGACCCCTCCCTGGATTGTATAAGAGCAGTTTACAGTATCGGGGTAGATGTATTTAGGGGTGGTCCCAGGATAATCAGGGATAGGAGGGGGATGCAATCCAGGGGATCGTGCAGTAGAATGATCCCATCTGGCTTTGGCTCATCTCAGTGGGTTTATCAAAGCATCCCCTTTGCGGCAGGTATTATATACATATCCATGGCCAGGTGAGATGGAAAGAAGCAGGTCCTCTAGTGTGCGCTGCAGTCACAGGCGGCTCTCTCCTGTGGCTCTGGGTGCTGCACTATCTGGACCCTGTTATCCATCGTGATCCGAAAGCCGCGGATCAACTCCTCCAGCTGCTGTCTAGTGATGGAGGGGATGCTGCTGACATCAACAATATCCAGCTTCTCCAGATACCTGAGCTTAGCCAAGTGCACAAATTCCTTACCCGTCATATGGAAGCATCTGAAACGAGAAGTCATTTCTCATGAGTCACTATACTGTCCGGTAAGCATTTGTGAATAAGGACGTTTGCTGGGGCTGCCTAGAGCATTGCATCAGTGTTAAGGATTATAATAACCTTAAAATGCCAGCCTTTCTTTTCTGTTGCTTTGCTTGCAGAATGCATTATAGATAGTGCAGTCAGAAAGTCCCTGTAAAACATACAGGGAGGTTATATAGTGAAGTTTGTGTTCTCTGTAGAGCAAGGAAACATGGCATGTAGAGAAGCGCATTGTTGGGCAACAAAATTCTACAACTACCACCAGAGGGTGCTGTAGAGTAGTCAACTCCTTTAAGAGTTACTGCATAACTGCCCACCCTTATAAAAGTTAATCATGGTAAATGTCCATAGTAATCTTGCAGTTTTCCCCCATGCTTTTCCTATGGTTATACAATGCATTTACCATAGTTTCACAGTTTTCCATGTTTTTTTTTTATTTTTTTACTATGATTTCAATATGCTGTATTACACTTTGCTATGCTTTTACTATGGGAAACGTTGTGAAGGGTATAATCACCAGTCTACGTTATCTCAACGATAGTTTTTGTCTTTGAGATTAAATTAATTAAAAGCATGCTGCCTTAAAGACAGACTCTGAACTAGCAGAATAAGAAGCTCCTAATGTTTCAAAACTAGGAATCCTAGGGAGGAGGGGTTTGCCCCAGACCTCTGTAACTTTATAGGAAAACGTTTGAGAAGCACTGCATTATAATAATAATCAAGCAACAGCAGGTCCTACCGGATACTGAGAGTCTTCAGGTGTGGAAACAGCTGTGGGAAGTCGTTGAGGCTCTCAATATTAGAAGTGCAGTGGTCAAGCCGGAGGTGTTTGAGTTCTGCTGATGCCAACCTCTTCAAAACCGTAGGATTCATGAACACGCTGTTCAGACTCAGGCTTTCCAGGTGGGCTGGCAGGGCTTTGCAGATGAGCCTACCCCCTGGAAAAGGAAGCACAGGGTAAGGGTTAGGAATGAAGGGAGACATGGAATTAACTGCTTTGTTACGCTATAAGGATGAGACCAGACCAAGTTTCAAATCTTAACAATTTCCATTTATTAGTTCCAAACACCAAACATTCCATTCTACCTTGAGTGTTGTTGTTTAGATACAGTATGTGCCACTAGCATTAACAGAGATATATCAATGGAGGTATTCAAAAGCTTCTCTGTCTTTCTAGACTGTGGCTCTGGGTGCTGCACTATCTGGACCCTTGTATTTATATTATAGTGGGCTAAGGACATATGTGACTACAGTCTGTTTTATTATCTCGCTAATTAGCAACAGAATTTATTCCTTTAGCTGTTTTACTCTCATATGATTACCAACACATTTTCTTTGATAAGACATTTCCATCCTAAAACAGGACAGAAAAAAAAGAAAGTTGCAGCAGGCACTGTTCACAAAGACCCTTTTAATGAACTTGAAATCACATGTAGGGAGTGTTTGCTCTCATTTTGAAATGCACTGTTAAAGACAAACACTAGTGAGGTTTGTGAACAGGGTCCTCCCGTATTAATAACGTGTCCCCAGAGATGATCTCCTTCAGATTACTGTTTCTGAACAAACACAGTAATCACAGTACACACTGCTCATGCTGTGCCCTATGAATACCTGAATACGGTTTTCATTCCATTGTGTAAATTACTGATTTTTGCAAAATGTGAAAAGCACCACTTAAGGTTACAAAACAGGTGCAGTATTTAATTCTATTTTAAGTGAAATAAAATGGAATAAAACACATGAAAACTACCCTACTACAAAGGGGACCTCCTTATTCCCAGTTTCAGATAAATACATGAAATATACAAGTTACATGTGAAAATGGCGCCCAGCTTTGTCAGTTCGGAGGGCAGGTTTTTACATGATACTTACTTTTCTGCCGCAGCTCTGTCAGGTGTGGAAGCTTTCTGAGCACAGAATCCAGATCAATTGAGAAGTGCCTCGCTCTCTCGCCACAGGTGAAGTGAACGAACAGGCGGCGCAGGGATGACAGCTGATTCAAGGACTCTTCACACAGGTCTATGTCCTCGCAGTCGAGAAGCTCCAGCTTCTCCAGCTGAAGCCGAGACACACAGCTGTGTGGAAGGCCTGAGGACAAACAAACACAACATTTTAAAAGTAGCCCAGAAAACAATTTCAAATGATTTCAGCTCAGAAAAGGATGTTGACTTCTTATTGAAATCAATCAATCAAATCAATCTTTATTTTATATAGCGCCTTTCATCACAAAGCGCTTTAAAAAAATGTTTTTTTTACTGTGCACCAGAGTTAATTTGGAGTCTGGTTTCTTGTGTAATAGCACTAAAATGAGCAGTCTCAGGTGTGACAATACCTGACAACCAAGGCATATCAACCCTCTACCAATCGCCTGTCTTGACCATATGTGGCTGAAACTGGCTTGAACTGATATTACAAAATTTAAGGGAGATCAGGCTTTTCGATTTTTATGTCGATCTGGGTAAGGTTATTTGACATACACTGCAATGACAAAGAAAAGCATGCAGTCAGTAGTGCACGATCTTGGTTTGAAAAGCCATCTCACCTATTCGGTTGCATTGCTCCCCGGTCAGTGGAGAAAAGCTATCTGGTTGCAGCGCCGTGTAAAAAGGGTTCACTTTGACAGAGAGCTCCCTGAGACTGGGCAATTGGAATAAAACAAAGCGGAACAGTTTGACAGCGGGGTCCCCCCAGTCACAGTGAAGGGTCAGCGAGCGCAGGTTTGTGAGCGCAGACACCCCACGTAGCAGCTGGTTTTCTCTGCAGTGCCTCTTCAGGTCGCACACAGTGAGGTGAGTGAGGTGATTCAGGTGGTGGACTATGAACAGCTTGGCAGGCGTGTTCAAATCCACTTTCAAAACCAGCTTCTCCACATTCCTGAACTCTGTCAACAAGTCAAGGATTCCCGCGTCGGAGATGGGATCTATAGCAAGAGCTCTGAGACTGGGCAGCGACCAAAGCAGCTTCCTCAAGTGATTCGCTCTCGCCTTGCGGACCAGCACGGAGCACGTCCTTCTCTTCTTCAGCATCTCCCAAAACCCTGGGCTGTATGCGACGCTTCCTTTCAGGATAACCGTGGTGTCCCGCCAGCAGGCAGGCTGGTCTATCAGCTGCTTGAAGAGCCGGCACGTGGAGCGCACACTCCCCTTCTCTTCATGTGTGAGGCACCGGAATATCTTCAGGTACATCTCCGGAGGCAACTGGGGACCGCTCCAGCTGTGCAGGGCCATGGCCAGCTACTCTCCTACAACAAAGCGTGCTCTCATTAGCAGCGTATCACCCTGGGTACACATGCAGGGTGCAGTTACCATCTCCTTCATAGGTGACTGGACACTTAGGGATGGTATTAGTTCAAACATTTCCAAGTGCCAGACGTTTCTAATTTTCCTGAACCCTTTTCCACTTGTAGTGCATCATAATAGAGGAACAGGGCTTGAACGGAGTCTTTGTTTAACACTGCATATGCTAAAGTTTAATGTGTTAATAAAGAAGTTTCAATCTTTATGAAATTAAACAGAATTTAACATCCCTTCAACAGTTATACTCTATAGATATGATACTATTTGTGAGGAATTCATGATACTAAGTGGGCATTTGGAGGATATTTTATTTCATGTTATTTTTTTGTATTCCCTCTCAAGAACACGTTCACCTGTAATATATATATATATATATATATATATGTGTGTGTGTGTGTGTGTAAAGTTCCTGCAAAGCTGCAGAGTTGTACATACTGTTGAATTTTAAAATATGCTGCCCTGTGAATGTTTACTTCATGTCCTCGTGGTTTAGTCTACTGCGCTCCTGTAAGCTGCATCAGAAACCTGACAGCCACAGATGGATGTGGATGGCATTGCTGTACAAGCTGGCTTTGCTCAGGGACACAAAACTGTTGGTTTTTTCCGTCCCCCCATTCAATTTCAAATCTTGAGTTCCTACGCTTTCTACACGGGTCTCTATCATTAACAAACACTTTCGTTTGCATTACAATGCATCTATCCTGAATATTACCTTTTAAAATGTAATGTAGTTGTGTTGCAAATGAATTCCCCTTGAGCTCTTTTGCGCCTCCCAACCTGCTTACTGTTCAGATTTACTATTCCAAGCACATGAAACTCCACACGACTCAAGCACACGCCTGGGTTTATCATGTCATGTGTCTTTATCTGTCGCTGCGGGTGACGCCATCAACACGCGCCCAGCCAATCGGAAATGAGGCACGTTCCCTCCCCGACCAATCAGTTCGCTAGCCTGCGAAATTCAAACAAATGTTTTTCGTGGCGCCATTGTGATGGTGAGTATTGCATTCAGACTCCTTGTTTTAGTACCTGTACAGTATTATTTAACCCTGCTGTTATTAATACGTGATTATAAAATATGTATGTCGCCCTCGCAACGCGGCAAGCTGGAATGATAAATGCCGGATATGTACCAAAGGGAATAATGCAAAGATTAACGTGTGCTCATGACAACACAGCTGCCTGACTCTCCTGTAAATATCTATCGAGAGCGAGTTAACTCAGAAGAGATAAATATGTTTTACATTTCCCAGTAAGCACCCAGCGCTGAGCGTGCAGGGTGTCCTAGTAGCACACTTGAATGTAGACGTAGGGTCGGTGTTTCAGAGCAGTACGTCTTGTGAATTTTCAGTGTTTAGACCAAGATCTGGAAACGAATCGCTCTTCCCACAAAAAAATGTTTTTTTTTTTTTAAACGGTATGATTATATATATAATCAGCGACCCATTGGTTTGGGGGAATGTTTCTTAAAAATACTGTAGCTCGGATAGTACTGAATACAAATATTATTAATTTTGAATGTATATATGCCTTGTTCAGCTTGTAAAATTAGAAAGTCTTTTTTTTTTTTTTTTTTTTTTTTTTTTAAGACATACAATATAGTTTTAGCTAATCCTTTCTGACAGTTCTGTCCGTGTGTACTTGAATGATACCTGTCAAGTGTGATAACAACCTGTATGTCATCTCGATGCAGCTGACTGTGTAATAAGCTGTTCAGTGGAAGAAATGCTTTCATTTGATTCGTGTCCATACTTTTTGCATCTCAATTTGGCACACTATTTTAGATTTTAAATTGATCATTGCTTATCTTTTTGAAATTAAAAGAAAATTGGAATCCTGCAACAGTAGACTGAAACTCACACTAGCCCTGCGCCCTGTCACGTGTGTTCAGAACCCTTCAATTGAATATATATATATATATATATATATATATATATTTAAATGATCCGTGTCCCTGAGTCTGGTGTTTTATGAATTGTTTCTCTCTCACAGCTAGCAAACCCTAGGCTCCGGTGTGACTTAGTCATGCGGTGATGAGAAGTGTCATCAGTTCAGAGCAAATTTACCAGGGGCCTGATTGTTCAAACTCTTGGCACATGGTCATTTCAATAATACACCTGAACAAGGGAAGTTCTCAAACCCAGGACTGGATGCAGTGCACGTGTATCTTTAAGCCCAGGTCCAATTGTATTGTGTAAATTCTGAAAAGAAAAAAACAGAAACACATAATATCATCTTTACTTATTTTTCAGCCACAGAGTATGAAGAAATGGTTTTGTTTTTAACGCCAGATGCTTGATCAAAAAGATTTACGTAATCTTATATCACTCAGCAACTCATTTATAAATTCCAACATGTTGATCACGCCTTCAAAGATCAATCAAAGGGCAGCAGCACTGCCCTATAAATCCATCCCATTAAGTAAAATCCCTCCAGGTGCTGAGACCCCTGTGAAAGAACTGTTGAGGATGGTAGTAAGAGAAGAAGAAAAAGCAAGCCCTGGGAAATTTTGGAAGCCAAATTGGGCTTTTCGGAAAGCACCACCGAATGGCGGAGTAAAACACAAGTTGCATTCCACCGTGCTGGATGGCTCTCTCAGCTCCAAGGAGTGTGGTGTATCATCTCCTGAGCTGAGCAGCATTGGAGCCGAGGACAACTTGACACTGTTGCATGGGAACAACTACGGCACCAACCACCAGAACATTATAGGACAAAAAAAGAAAGTCTTAAGTGTGGTGGGCTCCTCCAGACCTCACGAATCTCCTGCGAAAGTGTTTGAGAGGCTAAAGAGGCAAATGGAAGAGCGGGCTCAGGGTGTCCATTCAACGCCAGGCAAAGCCGAACAGCAGGGCCCCCGGTGGACCCCACGGAAGCAGGGAGGCCCCCAGGAGTCTCCTGGGAAACCAGGTGTCTGTCACACACCAGGGAAGGTGGGCCGGCCAGGTCTTCATCAGCCACCTGCCACGACCGTGGACATCAGGAGGTACCCAAAGGACATGCTGCAGACTACTGTCTTGCGCTCCTTACCCCACTGCAACAGGAACGGCACAGGGGCATGTAGAGACAACGAGGACAACGGCATCTTTGCAGGTAAGTTTTGTGGGGTCAGGCTTATTTTGTAAATTCACACACTAGGATAGAACCCCCTTGAGACGGGCCATCTCATTTCAAGGGGGTCCCAGGGGCAGCAGGCTGTACGAGTCCAACGTCGCGGTGGGGTGGGAATGCTTCACCACTGTGTCTTTTCTCCAAGTGACTTTCTCGCTTGCTACTATGTGAGCATTTGTATCAGTTCTTAATAATTCAGGGGCTCGTTGTTTTTCTTTTATTGTCACTACTGAAGGTTTTAGAGTTCCTACCCTTAATTTGTTTCTTTTCATTCTTACAGTACCAACAGTGCCAGCTAAGAAACCAGCATATCCTACCACAGTGGGCCAGCCGAGGGAATCCCCGGCTAAGATTTTTGCACGCATGAAACAAAAAGCTGAAATAAAACTACAGCAGCTGCAAAAACAACAACAACAGAAACAGCAGCAGCAGCAGCAGCTACAAGCAGCCACGGATCCAGTTAGCAGCACAGTGGATATCAGGCCAGAAGGTCTGTTTCCCATTTATTACATAAAAAGCTTCTATACTTATTTAAGCTATGTACTCCCCAGGGGAAACGCACCATCATAGTTGAAATGAAAAACGATATTTCAGACTGATAAAAATGATCCGTCAGAGCTGTTGTTTAGTTTTGTAACATTGCCAGTTTTATTTTACCAGATGGTGCCAATTGCACCCCAGATCAATGCAGTTTGATGAAGTGGGACCCTGGTGGCGGTAGAAACTCATCTGAGATGCACCATCTTCTCTGTCCAGAATTTACCAAGCTTGTGTTATGCTTACTTTGTATACAAGCTACTGAGAATATCAAAACCTGTTCCCTTCCGTTTGAATAAAAGTTTTGTTTCACTGTTGAGCAGGATATTCGCTTCAGGGCCCCGGGATTGCAGCAGTACCAATGAGTGGAGACGAGGGGGATGATGAAATCTCCCAGGATACAGTTCAGAGCCCGGCAGAAACCACTGAGAGCGATGCAACACACACCACTCTTACTCCCCCTGTTGGTTTGGGGCTTGGTAAAAGTAAACCAGATTCAGCAGCTTTGGACCTTAAGAGATTGCCCCACCTTAAGCTTCCCCCAAATCAGGAATGGCGTGATATCTTACTGGAGTCTCCGAGAATTTCCATCCCGAGAAAGCAGATTACCATACCACAGCCAAGGAACGAGCCAGAGAGTGAGAAGACTGGCAGCCAGCCGAAGGACTCGGATACATCGGTCAGTGAAGCGCTGTCTCACGGCTGCTAGTTTAAGTGTGCATCGCAACACTGCGGCAAGCAGACAAGTGTTTGGGCTAGTGCCATTACACTGATGAAGGAACTTGCCAAAATATTTGTCTACGTGATTCAGCTTAATGACACATCGCATCGCATCACATCAAAATGGCACCAGTAGTCACCCAGGCTACTGATGCCATTGAATACCATGTTGGGTTAATTCAATTTTAAAACCCTCAACCCTGGTTGAGGTGGCAGTTTCAGCACCAAGTCTGTTCATTCATTAGTGTAACAGCAGTTTTGTTTTGTTCCCATTCTAGTAAATTTTTCCTGTCTACACTTGCAGGCAGGGCAGATACACCTCCACCAGTGGTTTATCAAGAAACTTAACAAAAAAGACGTGTGTGTTGAGGGAAGGAGACAGTAAGTATCTTGCTCAATTCCAGGTGAATTGGTTCTCTTGCTCTGTAATAATTGCAGTTGCACAGGCTTCAGTACACAAACACTTTGAAAACAATGCAAATGTTTCTCACTAGAAAGTGGAGCCCAGACATAGCTCCCAGCTTTCCGGGGTCTCAGAAGTGAATGTTGCCGCTTTCAATGTGGTACAGTTTATTGCTGACATGTTTGTGATGCATGTGATAAAGTCTAAAGCAGTCAAGACAGGTGATCTTAAGGAATAAGATAACATTGTGTTGACATGTAGACCCAACAGCAATAATACTTGTGTTGCAAATATATGTATCATTTAACTAGGCATAGAAAGAGCAAACTGTTGTACTTGCCAATTGCATTGCTTGGCATTGTAATTGAAGCTTGTGTTCTTTCTGCATTTAACAGGGATTTAAATGGACAATACTGGCACAGCAATGTGATTGCAGAACGGTTGAAGAGCAACACGCTGAAGACCATTACTGGCAGCGTCTACGTCTTGCATGGGAAGATGAATATGAATGCCACTAGTACAGGTTAGAAAGTGCAGTTAAAACATCAATTTGATTTTCTGTTCTGCAATGTATTTGAAAAAACAGTACCATTTCAAAAAGTAGAATAAACGTCTACTTTAAAAAAAAAAAAAAGGTTCTCATGTGTTTTTTTTTTTTATTTTGCAGTGTTTGCGAGATCGTTCTTGAAAAAGTTTCAGTTTGGCTTTCCTGAAAAGTGGAAGGATTATCTTCAGAACTACTTGGAAGAGCTTAAAGGGTACGTTCCCACACGTCTCTGTAGCTCTTCCAGATTGAAGTCTACACTTACCTATGAGGGTGACGCTGGTGTGCCGTGCCTGCTTTTACATCGCCATCTGGTGACAAATGGAGAATGAAACATGACAAAGTCGTACAGGGTAGAAGGGAACATAGTTTACCAGATTCTATGCTTTCACATAGCTGATCCTTCTGCACTCTATACTTCCTCAATGTGCAGTAATGCCCTTGTCCATGCTTTTAAGGAATCTGAACCTTTTCATATTTTAATTACGGCCTCTTTCGCAGAGCACAGCCGGAACAAACGTCTGAACAGGATCATAAACCAACATGCACTGAGCCTGCATCCGAGGCTGAACCAGTGAAGAACAAAAAGCAAGCTAAAGTCACATATCCAACAAGGCCTTCAGACAAATGTAAGTTGTATTATTCTTATTGTTTTCATTACTGTAGCACCGTCCCTGGGCTCTTTAAACCCTGGAGAGGCTGCTACTCACCTGGTTAGTGTAATGGGTTAGCCTTGGAGAGCTGTTTTTAACCTTGCATTCACTTATTTTAGCAGTGCAACAGACCTCAAAAAGGACACAGCTACTGAATAACTTTCAAGTTACCCGCAGCGGGAGGCACGTCTTGCCCCCGATGGAATACTGGAGAGGACAGAGATGCATAATCGATACGGACCTGAATGTGACAGTCGATGAAGGCCGCACAAATTATTTGGAGGAGAGTATGCGTTATATTGTAAGTTTATTTTTAAATGTTTATTATTTCTGTTGGAAACTGCAAGCCGCCTTCATTTTAAAAACAAACCAGCCCTGGGTGGATATTGGACCCTGTGCCCCCTGTGAAGAGTCACACCCTGCTCACCATGCGGTGGTTTCTATTTCAGATGAGCCGTCACCCTACAGTGCTGTCACACTGAGTTACAACAACATATAAGTGTGTACAGCTGCAAGTGTACGACATTTATGTGTATCCACAAACGACAAACATTTCATGTACAAGCACCACTGTATGAACACTAAGGCTAACATTAATGTTTTAAGTGCATATTTTTTGACAGTGGTTAAAAGTCCAAGAGAATTAGACGTTTGAACATTTGGGAAATGTTTTAAATTTGAACATCCCTAAATTAAATAGTACCCTACAAGAGAAGTGATTTGTTTTGCTTTCCCTAGGCCAAAAGAGATGATAAAAGGAAACACACCACTAGACACAAGGCAAAGACAGATGTTGGTAAGTTATGAACTCCACACCATAAAGGAAAGACTTCATAAGGGGTAATAAGGGTGCAATACTTCAGTGAGAAAGAGAAACGTTGAAACAAAAAGTGAACTTAATAAAACATTGTCTTTTACTGTATACCTTTATTTTGAAATGGTTAAATATAAAAGCAGATTAGTCCAAACTTTATTGTAAGTTACTTTCTTTTTTCTGGGTTTTTGCGATCTCCAAAGAGGCGACCAGAAATGAGAAAAAGGACCCCCCTAAAAGTAAACGCACAGCTGTGCCCGAAACGGACGAGAGCTCTGAGATTGATGAAGATAATGAGGGCAAGATTGGTTATGCCTCTTCTTTCAAGCCTTACTCTGTGATATTGACACCCATCAGAACAGCCTCCCAGTTAAAAGACAGGTGCTTAAACCTCAACCTTAGGTATGCGAACACCAGCAAGCCTGACAGTGCAGCCACAGGTAAAACCTTGTCCAGGCATCAGGTCGATAAGCAGTCAGACAGCCAAACCGATGTGTCTTTTACAGCTGTGGAGCCAGGATCGTCCAGTGATGATGATGAGCAGGTCATTCAGAGGAAGACCAAGCACCGACTCAGGGCAGGCGGGAGAGGGGCAGCGGAGAGGGGCAAGCCGCCTCAGAAAAACACTGCTGCCAGCCACACAGCTACGGGCCCTGCCTCTCTCTTTAAGTCTCCTACACCTACCACCTCCAAGTTGAAGGATACAGATTCTAAGAAACAAATAAAAAAGGCCACAAGATCGGAGAGCGAAATGAGCGACTCTGGCACAGAGCGTACCTTGCGCTCAATGTCAAAGAACAGGCAGGAAATGATCACCACCCCTGCTCCACAGACCAGCAGGGGTTCAAAGGACCTTGGTTCCCAAATACGAAAAAATATTCCCAAAAAGTCTCAGAATGTCGTGCAGGATTCTGACGCTGAAATACCCAGAGACTTTGTGAGCTCCATGTCAGCTCCACATAGCAGGCGGCAATCAAAGGATATTGAGTGTCTGGTGCAGCTCAAGAGAAACTCGAGGAAAACCTTGCAGGAGTCAGAGACGGAAATGAGTGCATCTGGGACAGAACGAAACAGCAGAGCTTTAAAGAACAATCCGACACAGCTAATTAGAAAAAAGGTTCTTCAGGACTCACAGAGTGAAATGAGTGACTCTGGCACAGAGCGTGCCTTGCAGCTTAGGTCTGCATCTCGAAACAGTAGACATTCAAATAATATTCATTCTCTAATGCAGCTAAAGAAAGCAAAGCAGATTTCTAAAGTTGTGCAGGAATCTGAGTCAGAGTCTGACATGAATGATTTTGTCCCACACCGTGCTGTGAGCTCCAAATTTGCTCCACTTAGCAGGAAGAAATCAAAGAGAAACACAAAGAGTTCTCAAGAACTGGAGACCGAAATGAGCGATTCCGACACAGAGGCCTCCTCGCAAACCAAGTCTTCCTCTCGCAACCATAGGGGCCCAAAGGACAGTGATCGTCCTGTTCGGCTTGTTAGGACAAATAATAATTCAAAGGTCCTGCCAGAGGCTGAATCGGTGAACTCTCGCCTAGACCGTGCTGTTCGCTCCACGTCAGCCTCACTTAGGAGCAGGGATCCACCGTGTACCAAAAGGACTCAGAATGTCCTGCAGGGATCTGAGGTTAGTGAATCTAGCCAAGGAGAGGATGCTGCTGCTGCTGCAGGCTCCATGTCTGCTCCACGGAGCAGTAAAAGTGTAACAGACGCAGAGCTGAAGAGTAAAAAACAGAGTGATGGGAAACCCAAGTCCCGTGAACAGAGCTGTGAAAAAGGCAACAGAAACAGGGCTGCAGGGCTGAGAAAGGGACAGCATGGAGCCACAGAAGGGAAGAGCTCCCTGCCCGTTGAGGCTAGAGATAAGAGATGGGGGGGAGATGATGAAGACCAATTCAGCGCAGGTGCCTGGACCAAGAAAGAACTTGAAAAGCTGCACAAGTGAGTTCTGTTAGATTGTATTGTATTGTGTGTTTGTTTGCTTGTTGAAACCAAGTTCTGAGACAGACATGTAATTGAAAGGGAGTTGCCCAGGGTCTGTGAATCCAGCTAAATACCTCTTTTAAGTCCTTTCTGGACTCCTTAATCCAAAAAATAATAATAATGAAAAAAAGGTTTATTTTATTAAAAAAAAAAAGAAAATCTATTCTACATTTTAAAAAATGTTTGTTTTTTTTTTGTTTTTTTTTTAATAACATTTAAAAATAGCCCTTTTCCTCTACACTTCCGTGAGTTTGTAAGGAATCGATGATCTTAAAAGTGAATCAGGTTTCACTGTGGTGCTCCTGTGAAGTATAATCCTGTGTCTGCAGCTCTGTTGCAGCTCTTCCGAAGCATCGGAGCGGATTCTGGCTGGATGTTTCCATGGCCGTCGGGACGCGATCGGCCGAGGAATGCCAAAGGAAATACACAGAGGAACATCAGCCGAACAAGAAGAAAGCGAACAGCAAAAAGAAGGACACCGGCAGCAAGAAGGAAGACTCAGGTAAACCCAGGAGCTGCTTCTGTTTCTAGAACGCCACCAGTTTACACCTGCTGGGCAGCAGTGTGCCGATATACTGATGTGACGATACCACAGGTGTGGCGATATGGTATGCATCACAATACATGCGATGCGTAAGAAGATCAAATGGTCACCTTTTTAATACGTTCTTTTTTTATTAGTATTATGACCCAGCATGTTCACATCATTCAGTTCAACTGCAACACATCAGCTTTGCAACTTAACAACATTAATTTATTATGCATTAGTTCAGCCTGAAGCCAGATGGGAACAGGAGCAAAACCTTGGTTTTTAGGGTTCTCCTGGGCAGAGAAGAGATTTATACGCATGGAGTTCAGTTGCCTGTAAATGCATTTTCAGGTTAACTCTGGCTGTGCGTTGCACTTAGCGTTCACTTTCCTGTTTCTCTCAATTGTCATCCAGGGAAGGATCCCGTCAAGATAACTGCACGTGTTGGAACACTGAAACGCAAGAAGCAGCTGCGGCTTTTCCTCGACCAGCTGCCGAAAGACGACCACGATGACGTCTTCAGCGCCTCTCCTTTACAGAGCAAGAGAGTAAAGGTAGGTGACTGGAGCTGGAGTCCGCTGCGTGGAAATGATGGTCTGGAGCAGTCGATCGAGTGAGCTTGTGTTTGTAGTTCTGGAATTCAGAAAGCTCGCTTGCTACTCCTGTTTTGTTCCTGTGCCATGTTTTTATTTGTTCATGTATTTAGAGAATTGCATATCCAAATGTGAACTTGGTTAGAAGTGAATGGTGTTGCTGGGGATTGAAAGAGCTGTCTGACTGTCTGCACATCATACACATGCCCCACTTACATTTGTACATACGGTGGGTGATCTGCTTTCTCGTGATACTAAAAGCTCTTGTTTTGTATTAACTGCCCTGAGCAGGGATACAGTCTGTTTGTTACTGACCTTCAGGTTAATTTGTTAGAAGTAAAAATAAAAGACCTGTTATCTGTTATACTTCTGGGTCAGTCACAATCGGAGCTTTAGAGGGAGAGGCATTCGCAGATAAATGCACGACACTGTAAGTGGCAGCTTGTGCTGGGAAGCTGTGAGCACTGCCTTTCATGTGCACTGCTTGGAAAGCTACATGTGTAGAGCCTTGTTGGGAATAAACCCTGCACAGTATTTAGGGTGTCTTATAAACCTGTTCCCTTGAAAATCCCTTTTGAATTGCAGTTACCCTCCCTCTGTGGGGGTCAGGAGGATGACGTCTTTCAGCTGACGGAGGTCAACCCTCAAACCCCTTCCTCCGCCCGCTTTCCCTTGGTGAAGACCCCGCAGTGCCTGCACATCAGTCCCGGCATGCTGGGCTCTGTCAACAGGTACGGCTGTCCTGCTGAGCACCACCAGATATTGAAGACGATTGCACGGCTGTCAATAAGCTGGCACAGCTGCACACCCTTAACACAGACTTACGGATCTGAAAACATTCTTTTTTTTCTTATGCATTCTCTCATTTATAGGAACGATAATGACAGGTATGTTTTCAACCTGCAAAAGCAAGAGAAAAGAGGCAAATTGAAGACCTGGGCCAATGTTAGAATGCAAGCGGTAAGTGTTGTGGTGCTGTATTTTGTAGTTTTCATTTTGATGTATTTGCAGTTAGTGTTGCTGAGTCAGTATATAAATTACTGGACCTCGCCTTCCCAATTAAATGTATAGAACAAAGGTAATAATCAATAATCGGGCCTATAAGTACAGAAGCAACTGTTACAGGAACTCAGCAGGGGAGTTAATCGAGTAAGTGTACTGTTGGTCCTTGGATGACTTCACATTATTTAGTTTTGCATGATCAATAGCGAAGATGAGGTGCAGCTATTTAAATATCAGTCCGTTCCTACGACATGCAACTATGATGGAAAGAGTTACAATGAAATCAAACATCCTAGCCTGCATTCAGTCATCCTCTTAATAAGCACTCTTGTCTGTATGTATGTGTGTTTATTTGACCTGCCGTTCAAAGCCAGCTAGTTTCCGTGCTGCGTCTACTGTGACTGCTGCCTTGGTGACAGATTTGGAAAGACTTGTTTTAGTTTATCAGAGACACTTAAACAGAAAGCTCCGTTCTGAGCATTCGAAAATAATACCTGCAAAAAAAAAATATATATATAAATAATATTTGACATAGATGCATAAAGATATGTATTATTCTTTATCAAGCAAGTTTGTTTTCCAAGTTCAGTGCTGTGCATCGGGCAGCACAGGTGTTATAACGAAGGTCAGAGAAAGCCGCATGCTCCTGTTTATTTCTGTTAGGTTCATTACATAGTGTTGTGGATTGATTGTTAACTTAATATTTCATTTATTGTAGGGTTCTAACAACTTTGCAACTCCGTCTAGAAGAAGGGAGACAATGCTGAGTGCTGAAGGTAGGTGTAAGAGTAGTTACGGGTCACAAGATAGGTACCTTGGTGTCGTTTCACCTACAGTGCTAACATATTAACATGCTGCATATAGCGCTAACATATTAAGATGCTGAAGCTGCCTTTGCATGAAATGTGCTTATTGTATAAATGCGGTGTTTTTTTTAAGATGATTGATTGTTTTTTGAAGCACAAAAATAGACCATCTGTTGTTTTGTTTTCTTAATTATTATTTTTTTTAAACTGGAAGCTATATGCAGTAGACACAGATTATTTTGACACTGTAGAATTATGAAAACTCAATGAAGAAGCACATGTTGAGTCTTCATTGACATTATAAAATCAACGATACCCTCCAAACCAGCAGGCAGAGAGAGGCGTGTGTAAATGTATTAACCAGGAGGCAGAGAGAGACGTGTGTAAATGTATTAACCAGCAGGCAGAGAGAGGCGTGTGTAAATGTATTAACCAGCAGGCAGAGGGAGACGTGTGTAAATGTATTAACCAGCAGGCAGAGGGAGACGTGTGTAAATGTATTAACCAGCAGGCAGAGAGAGGCGTGTGTAAATGTATTAACCAGCAGGCAGAGGGAGACGTGTGTAAATGTATTAACCAGCAGGCAGAGAGAGGCGTGTGTAAATGTATTAACCAGCAGGCAGAGAGAGATGTGTGTAAATGTATTAACCAGCAGGCAGAGAGAGGCGTGTGTAAATGTATTAACCAGCAGGCAGAGAGAGGCGTGTGTAAATGTATTAACCAGCAGGCAGAGGGAGACGTGTGTAAATGTATTAACCAGCAGGCAGAGGGAGACGTGTGTAAATGTATTAACCAGCAGGCAGAGGGAGACGTGTGTAAATGTATTAACCAGCAGGCAGAGGGAGACGTGTGTAAATGTATTAACCAGCAGGCAGAGGGAGACGTGTGTAAATGTATTAACCAGCAGGCAGAGAGAGGCGTGTGTAAATGTATTAACCAGCAGGCAGAGAGAGGCGTGTGTAAATGTATTAACCAGCAGGCAGAGGGAGACGTGTGTAAATGTATTAACCAGCAGGCAGAGAGAGGCGTGTGTAAATGTATTAACCAGCAGGCAGAGAGAGGCGTGTGTAAATGTATTAACCAGCAGGCAGAGGGAGACGTGTGTAAATGTATTAACCAGCAGGCAGAGAGAGGCGTGTGTAAATGTATTAACCAGCAGGCAGAGAGAGGCGTGTGTAAATGTATTAACCAGCAGGCAGAGAGAGGCGTGTGTAAATGAATTAACCAGAATGTTTCTCTTCCAGATGAAAACGAGCGGTCCTTTGTGGGAAAGCTCTTGAGTAAAGAAGACCCAAAACTATCGGATGAAAGTGAAGACGATTATTATTTTTTACTGGAAGATTGAGTTGTGACGTTATCAAATAAAATGTTTAAGGAAAAAAAAAATCCATGTTTTTCAGCAGATAACCTAGATAGCATTTCAATTGAGGACTTTGCTCCAGCCATGTCCTTGTCCTTAATTCAGGACCAGATCTTTAATTGCAGGGTTAGAAGCTCCTCACGTGAGTCCTGGTTTCCAGAATCCTTCTTTGGGTAATGAAATGACCAGGTGGCAGGAATCTGATCAATCAGACACGCTGTCAAATCTGCTGAACGCCGATAACCCTTAATCACAGCATGGAAAAGCCTCACCTGAGTCTGGGGGGTTTACCATCTCAAAGTGTTCATGCAGTTACAAGGGTGGGGACTTAGCATTAACAGTGGCCTGCTTGCTCAAATAACACACCTGATTGAGGGGGTGGGGGAGGGAGTGTGAGTTTCTAACCCTTTTATGGTTTATTTGGATAATCAATTAAAGAATTAGGGACCTGGTTAGAACAAACCACTGGATTGGAATGGAATGAAATACACATACATTTTTCCATACAAAAAAACATAATAAGTTGAGTATATATTTTAGTTATGTACATATTTCAAATAAATGTCCGCATGTGGTGTGCAATGTATCAAATATAGTGTACATGATGACCCTTGCAATGAATGAGAAACACAACGCAGGGTCCTCCTGAACATGTTCTGTTAAACGCTTGGTAAAATAACATACCTTTAGTGGTTTTTATTCAGTTTACCGTCTAGACTTTGACCATGGGATACTCCAGTAAACTTTTACAATGCAGTGTGGGACGGTCTGCTTCGTTTTCAGGATACGAACGTGCAGATCTATTGTTTATAGATATTTTTTAAATTAATCTGTTTTAATTGTTGTGTTAAAACCATGGTTCCTTTCTGTAAATAAAACTAAGTTGCATTTTTAATTGTGTGTTTGTTTTTTTGTTTGTTGTTATTATTTGTTGCCGCCATTTGTCTTCTAAATATGAGTTTTTCTTTTGTGGATATTTTGTGTGTTCGACTTTGTTTCCCTCACGGTGTTTGTAAATTTCATTTTTCAAGGACATTTTGTATTTTTTTAAGCTCAGGAAAATATAACACACAAGCCAATATCCCTAGATAAGGGAGAACTGTCCTTACGGGTTACACGCATTATGTAAGTTGCTTTTATACAAATGGCCACAGATTTACCTTACACTGCATATGAAGAAATGATACAGAGCAGAGCGGATTCCTGACACGTACAGGAGTAAAGGACGAATGTCAAGTTCATGCACAAACATGAATCGTATCATATATATATATATATATATATATATATATATATATATATATATATATATATATATATATATATATATATATATATATGCGCACATTTAATTTCAAAACAAATGAATAAGATCAGGATTTGAATACTAAGCAACTATTTGCCCTTGACTTGTGAAAGACGATCTGACCTTCTCAACATGGCTGCCAGACTTGTACGCAATCATAACTATCAAAAGTCTATCGTAGATCACTGCCAGTCTCTAGATACCAACATTATTTCACATTGCATCTAACAACAGGGCTTGAAATAGGACGTGTCATTAAAAAAAAAAAAACACATTTATTCTACAAATACCAACCCAACCTTTTTCTTTCTGGGTGCGTTCACCGAGATCATTGTGCGCAGAATCTGATCAGTTTAGCCAATGGGTGCGCTCAGGGAGATCACGCTCAGAAGATCATTGGCTGAATGTGTCTGATTGTGCGCAGAATGATCCCGTGAACGCACCCTCTGTGCCCGCATGCTTCCCTCTTGCGCACTGTCAGCTGATAACAGTCACCTGACAAGGAGCAGTGTTTACAAGACAGAAACAGACAAAAAGGCACGACAGGTTCAAGGATATTGTAAAGCAGTTCCCTGTTCACTCAGACGGCACCATGAGGAGTTTGTGAGTATCCGTCTTTCATTATTTACCAAGAAGAATATTTAGCATGATGTATTTTTCCATGTGTACTGTAGAGCTCATTTTAATAAGTACACTATTAATAATATACGCGCATTTAATCAGTATCCGCTTCGCGCAGGTGGCAGTGTCACTATACTTACAAAACAGCAATGCAAGAGGCATTCATTAAATCGAGGCATTTTATTAACGCCCGTTCGCGCGAATCCTGTGTAGTCTTTTAAATGAGCCTAGCATACGTTCTGCCTGTGTGATCGCCGGTAGTATTGTTGTTTGGTGTTATTAAGTGACTATACATTCAGTATTGTGTAGTCGTCAGACACAATGCAGTGCTTGTACTCGCTTCCTTGTTTGTTGAATGGTCAGCATTGCAATACAAGGACGCCCCGGGTTAGTTCTGAGTTTAAGCTGGATAACTATTTAGTTTTCATTATATTACGTACCGTTATATTATGTACCGAAGCGTAAATGATGGAGTTGCAGAGAAAGGTCTGGACTCGGTAAGTTGGCCATTGTGCACATTGCCTACATTCCCAATGCCAGATATCTTTGATTTGCATAACCGCCTATTGTTCTGTGGTGGCCTGTGATAATGAGCCAGCAGCTTTTCTGAAAAGGTTAAGGGGAACTCTTTTAAGAGTTGCACAGCTCCTAGACTCCAGCAATAATACAGTGTGTTGAAAAGCAGAGCTCCCCTCCCCCACACCTGCACCTTTCCCTGATGTGTTCAGATTGGAACCGGGTCTTACTGTGGTGTCTGTTTTATGTGTTCTTATAAAGGCTTGCAGCCCTGCTGTTTCTCTTCAGCTGCCCTGGCAGATGCACGTACCTGGAGTCTGACCAGAACACCTCGTGAGTAGATCATTTTGTATTATTAGTAGAGTGTGTCATTGCTTATCTTCCATTGCTTCCAGTGTGATTACATTCACTTTAACTCAATTACACACAAAGCCCTGGAATGGCTCAAACTGAATGGGGGTCTCCAGTTATTCCCTGGATTCTTGTTATGCCACATTTCCACCTGCTGCTTGGACTGATTTTTAAAAGTGATAACACGTTGTTTGCTTTTCTGTACAGACACCCTTTTACCCTTGTGTAGATGACCTGTCTCATCCCATCTGTGTGTGCAGTCTGCATTCAAACCTGCCTCTCGTAATCTCTCCCTGTATTAGCATCCCTGAGGGCTGGATCGATGCGGGGCGTGTGGCAGCCTCTGATCAGGTTCAGCTGACCTTCGCACTTAAACAGCGGAATGTGAGAGAGCTGAGAGAGCTGCTGGGCCGGGTGTCGGACCCGGATTCCCCTCAGTACGGTAAGTCGGCCGTGTGATCCGTTCAGTGTGATCTTGTTTGTATTTGTATTACTGAATTAATGAGCCACGCACAGCCTCTCCCTCTCTCTCATACAGCAGTGGCGTTTGTACAGAGAGCAGGATATTGCCAGCAGTTTTGGTTCCCTTCTGCAGCGCTAGTTGCAAGTTTGACTTTTTCCTCGGGGGTTTCACACTAATCACGCGGTGCGTCTCTTCACATGGATCAGTAATGCTGATCATGGCGCAAAGTATGCTAAAAGTGCTTTGTAAGGGAGTTGTTTGTTGGTTATATTTTAGTTTCAGATCCTCTAAGTATTTCACTCGTGTTGATTGGAGGTCGCACCCTGTTGAGTACAAGCTGTTACAGTGCATTGTTTTCATTGTACGCAGATGAGATTGCATCCAGTGCAATGAATATCCTCCTCCTTCAGCAACAAGCCAGCTGTGTCTGAAACTGCTATGCAAAACTTCCTGCATCTGAGTAATACCGTTCTCAATGAAATCTGCTTAAGCTGCCCTAAGTAGCTCTTAGCAGTGTTTTAATTCACACTGCAACACTTTTTAATTGAATTGGTCACTCCTTTTGTTTTAAATACTGTTTAGTTAAAGCATTGAAATGTGAAGTGCTTCAAACCGTGTTCCACGTATAGGAATCATATTTACCCTTCTGTAGGTGTTGAAGGAGCAGGTGCTGACCCGATAGACAAAAGGGAGCCGTCCTGGAACCAGATTCACAGATTAACACATTCTGTGCTTCAGCTGCACGTGTGTGTGGTGTTCCAGCTCCGTGATTCACTTCCCCAGTGCTCTTTGGGAGTGACTGCATGTGTTCTCTCACTCCTATCCCCAGGGAAGCACCTGTCCCTGGAGCAGCTCTCCTCCATGGTCCAGCCCTCGGAACTGACCCAGAAGGTGGTGTGGAGGTGGCTGGAGAGCCACGGGGTGCAGGATTGCCAGAGTGTGGAGACCCAGGACTTCTTGCAGTGTGCCATGCCAGCCCGGTAAGGAGAGGGGCTCCTGCACAAGACCTGCAGTCAGGCTGGTAGATAGGAGGGGGGTTAATCTTGACATTGTCTATTGATCGATTAATCACTCCTGTTTTGCTGTGATATGAAATTGTATTTAAAGCCAATTCAAGTAATACAAAGCATTAACATAATGCTATTTACTGCAAATGTTTCATAATGCCAGCTAATGTTTAGCTTACGTAGATTGTTTGTTTGCTTTGTCTCCAGTGTGGCGGAGAAGCTGCTGCCCGGCTGTGAGTTTAGCCGCTATGTGAACGGGCATCAGTCGCTGGTGAGGTCGCCAGTCCCGTATGGGCTGCCTGACGAGATGTCTGAACACCTGGACTTCGGTAACTAATCACACACCAGACAGGGACTCCCGAGGGAAGGAGGCAAACGCACAGGACCTTTAGTTATGCGTCTGGCCAAAAGTGTATTATATTTTTGTTTGTTTGACTTTGCAGCTGATCTGAATTATTTTTAACGTAACATCATAGCGTTTAAAATTTTAAAATCAATCCTGTGAGAGAAAAATGCTGATTACACCATTCTTTGATTCCACATGAACAGCATCCTGTGGAGCAAGCCCTTCTCTAGATAAATGGATTGTTGTGTAATTGCGTGTAAATCCATGCATTACCTGGCCTCTTTAAACAAGCCTGGTAATGCATATCTCCTGCGTGTCTGTGTACTGTATGAGCTTCCTCTGTCCGTTTACAGTGGGAGGAGTCCACAGATTCCCTGACTCGAAGGTGGCCCTGAGGCGTACTTGGGCCAATGGGAAGAAGCGGAAGGCGGAGTTTCACCTGGGGGTGTCGCCCTCCATCCTCAGGCAGCGCTACAACCTGACAGCCAGCGACGTGGGCTCCTCCCAGAACAACAGCCAGGCCGTAGCTCAGGTGGGTCGACCCGGCCGCAAGGACCTTAAACAGGTTCAATAATAATTGAGAACGCAGGTGGAACGAACGCCAGGACTGCTGTGGACTGGCATTCTGCACCCTTGTCATCAGACCAATCATCTAAAAGCCTGCGTCTGGGACTCGTATCTGAGCCTTTCCTCCTCTCCTCTCTGCAGTTCCTGGAGCAGTTCTTCCACCCTGCGGACCTGGCAGAGTTCATGAAGCTGTTCGGGAGAGGATTCAAGAACCTGCCCGAAGTGGAGAGGGTCGTCGGCAAGCAAGGGGGTGGGAAGGCAGGGCTCGAGGCGAGCCTGGACGTGGAGTACATCATGAGCACTGGAGCCAACATCCCCACCTGGGTCTTCACCAATCCAGGTAGGAGGGCTTCGCTGTGCAGCATCAGACTTGTGCCACTTCCAGTATAAAGAAGCCTCTTAAGTAACAGTCAGGCATTAAGAGTAATTCCACAAGTCTTCCGCTACTGCAAGCCTGCGTTGTTGGAGCAGATACCCTGTCCTTGTCCCAGACTCTGATCGCAGCCTCTTGTGCGCGTGTCCTTGTGCTGCTTTTTTTTTTTCAAATTCTGCGTCACTCTGTGGATTAAAAGCTTTATTCTTCTTGACTAAAAGAAGCAGTTGTCTCCGACAAGGCCTTTGACCAGGTGGATATAGTTCAGTACGTGTAGAACAGTGTGTCTCTTATTTCTTCTTGTCCTCCCCCAGCCCCTCGCTGCACCAGTTGTTTTTATATTGTCCTCTCTTGTGTTCCCAGGCAGACACGAGTCCCAGGAGCCGTTCCTGCAGTGGCTGCTGCTGCTCAGCAACATGTCTGCGGTGCCCTGGGTGCACACCATCAGCTACGGGGATGACGAGGACAGCCTGTCCCAGGCCTACATGCAGAGGATCAACGTGGAGTTCATGAAGGCCGGGGTGCGCGGGGTCACCCTGCTCTTCGCTTCAGGTACACCAGGACTCGTACACCAGCACTGACTCTCTGCTCTCCTCTTTCTTGCAGTTTTTACTTTCTCCCCCTTTCTGTTTTTTTCTTTCTTTAACCCTGCTTGTACACTCTGTGTGCTGTGTAGTAATCCCATGTCTCTCCCCTGTCAGGTGACAGTGGTGCTGTGTAGTAATCCCATGTCTCTCCCCTGTCAGGTGACAGTGGTGCCGGCTGCATGAAAGCCAGCAAAGGGGGTAACACTTTCAGACCCAGTTTTCCAGCCTCCAGGTAAAGCGATAGTCTGGTTGATTCATCTGGAACGGGGGGTTTCACAGGGGAAGTTTAAAATGTTTACCTTTTTCTGTTTTGGATTTTGAGCATTGTATAGATATTTAAGTAATTAGTAAAAAATGTATGTATAAAAACACACACTGCAGAAATTATCAATACAGGGCTATTAACAAGTCTGTAAAATAGGATGCATTGCTGCTGCAATGGCTCAGCTCCTTGCATCCCTCTATTTATATGCCATTCTATATTAAAGCTGCATGTTTACCGTTGATGGCCAAGACCTGGCGTTGTTTACATATGATTTTCTTTGCTGCAGAGATTAGAGCTCTCCTGGTCTGTAGTGTGACAGTTCTTGCGTTCTCCCAATGTAGCCCATGCAGTCTTTGTCAATCATTTTACTATCTGTGTTCTACTGTAACCCAGAGCATTGGATGTGTTAGTGCTACTGGTATTGGTGACCCTTTTTGTATGCACAGTTACTAAAAAGAAATGTGTAAACTAGGCATCGTTGTTCAGTCTGATCTCCTTAAGAAGAGAGGTTCCTGTGGGTGGTGTTCTTCCTGTCTTTTTGAATAGCTCTGTATACGTGGTTTAAAAATCGCTCCTTATGCCCTTCCTTTCCAGTCCCTATGTGACCACAGTGGGCGGGACATCCTTCAAGAACCCCTTCCAGGTCACTTACGAGGTGACGGACTACATCAGCGGCGGCGGGTTCAGCAACGTGTTTGAGATGCCCGACTACCAGGTGGGGAGGCGAGAGTAGGACAGCGGGGTTCCAGACTCTCACCAGGGTGAGAGTAGGACGGCAGGGTTCCAGACTCGCAACAGGGCGAGAGTAGGACAGCAGGGTTCCAGACTCACAACAGGATGATAGAAGGACAGCAGGGTTCCAGACTCACTCCAGGGTTCCAGACTCACACTGCACACACCTCTAGGTTTCAGAACTCCCCTGGAAATGACCAGCCCCCTGCTGAATCTGCTCTGAAAAGATTACTTTTACTATCACAGCTGGGGAAAATCAATCACATGAATGTAACGGTCCTGATAATTCAACGTTCTTGGTGTGTGTGTGTGTGTGTGTGTGTGTGTTTTTTCTATTTTGTTCACTTCATACAGTACGTTGATGCTGCTGTCCCTTCTCTTGTTGCCAGTGCAGGAGTTGTCCTAACCTAACTGGTGCTGTGCTCGTTTTTTGCAGGTAAATGCTGTGAACTCGTACCTCAAAGGAATGAAGGCTCTTCCTCCCAAGACCTACTTCAACACCAGCGGGCGAGCTTATCCGGACGTGGCAGCTTTGTCTGATAACTACTGGGTGGTCACCAACAGAATCCCCATCCCGTTTGTGTCTGGCACTTCGGTGAGCATCCTTGAAGATCTAAGACTAGACAGCCTTTCAGGAACCTTTCTTCTGGCAACTGTTGAATGCAACGTGCAGTGCAAACGTTTCACCAAGCTTCAAGTCAAAATTGGTGTGATTGGGTTCCCGAGCAGCGCACCCAGTAAAAGCGTTCCGCGTGTCGCCGGTTCAAGTCCAGGCTATTCCTTTGCCGACCGAAGACGGGAGCTCCTAGGGGGCTAGGTCGGCGAGGGTGTCCTCTGCTCACTGCGCACCAGCGACCCCTGTGGTCTGGCCGGGCGCCTGCAAAGCTTGCCTGTAAGCTGCCCAGGGTTGCGTTGTCCTCCGAAGCTGTAGCTCTGGGTGGCTGCATGGTGAGTCTGCAGTGTGTGAAGAAGTGGGTGGCTGACGGCACACACTTCGGAGGACAGCGTGTGTTCGTCTTCGCCCCTCCCGAGTCAGCGCAGGGGTGGTAGCGGTGAGCTGAGCCTAAAATAATTGGCGACCACTAAATTTATATATATATAAAAAAAAAATTGGTGTGATGTTGCTTGAACTGTTGTTCACAGGGAGGGGAAATGTACCATGCAACTAGTTTGAATTTACAAAGTTTATTTTATTTTTAAAAGCCAATGACCTACATTTCAACTCTTACTGACTTTCTATTCGAAACATTTACCATTCAATTTACAAAGTTTCTCTTGGTATTTTATAAATGTACCACTAGTGTTTTTTTAATTTTGGATGCACTAGTTTGCTTGGAAAAAAAACAATCCAGTATGTAGCTGTGTAGAGTTTAATGGGTTAAAGCGTCCAAGCCATGGCCTGGTTCGTTGGGACACCAGTGCAACACCTTGTTTTGTTTGTTGGTTTCAGGCCTCGACTCCTGTGTTCGGAGGGATCCTGTCCTTGATTAATGATCACCGTTTCCTCAAAGGTCTCCCGTCTCTGGGGTTTCTGAACCCGCGCCTCTACAAGCTGCAGGGGAGCGCCAGCAGTGCCCTCTTCGATGTAAGTGGAGTCAGGGGACTACTTTTAAATTCAGTGGAGAGAAATCTGGGGCTAAGGGATATGAATACAAAATTCCTTTGGCTGCCGTGCTGCTGCGGCTGGGGCTGGGTTTAGATGAGCCTGGAGGAGCTGCTGCAGTGTATTTAACAGCAAATAAAACCAGACCAGACCATGCTGCTGCGGATGCTGTCACTTCATACCAAACCAGATATGTAAAGTAACAGCAAAGCTGAGGTTTTTAATCAGAGAAGTCCAGCAGATTATGTATGTGACAGTAGTTTGTAATGCAATCTTGAACACTGATGGAGGCCTTAGATGAAACGCTTGTTTAGAATAGTTTCACTACAGTTGCATGTAAACAAAGTAGCTATGCATTCTGACTGATACATATCTTATTTTATTTATTTATTTTTTTTACTGTGTAAAATTGTCAAATAAAACATGCCACCAGGTGGCAGTAAAGAGTAGGAAAGAAGCCATGTTGTGCTGTTCCTGTGCTGCCCTCTCACTGAGGGGGTTGAAGGAGACAGCCCTGCATTCTGGGAGCTGGAATATCTTGCATGTTAGGAGCAGAGGGGGGTAAGAGTCGAATCCTGGCCACAGAACATTTCGTTCCTGTTGGTTTTGCAGAAAGCCTGGAAGTGATTCATGGAATCACATATATTAATATATTTATTAAGAATTCCATATGCTTTTACTGGCAATGCAAGTCAGACAGACAGACGTTTTAGGGTAACCCTGATAGACCCCGGCTTGCACTGAAGTGACACTAGTAGAACATTCTCTTATGAAGAAGGCCTCTGGTTAACAGGACCCTTTCTGTAACTGCATCAGGGATTTGAACTGGAGCAGGAGCACGGCCCCATTGTTCTGCGTTTTCCCTGCAGGTGACAGAAGGATGCCACCTGAGCTGCCTGGACGAGCAGGTCCAAGGACAGGGGTTCTGTGCCGCTCCATCCTGGGACCCAGTCACGGGCTGGGGGACCCCAAACTACCCCGACCTCCTGACTGCTCTCGGGGATTAAGAACGAGCTGCCCTGCAAATCAGGAGTCAACTGCAGAGTGTCGGGGGGGGGGCTGGAAACCCTGTTTGGAAAGAGAGAGCTTGCTGCTGCTTCTTAATAATAATAATAATAATAATAATAATAATAATAAAAAATGATTGATTTTTTTTTTAAATATATGTTGACCAGACTTTGGGGTGCATTTGATGTGTGTTTTTGTTTGGAAATCTCTTCAGTTAAAATCGTACCCGAGTTAAAACACAGAATTCACAGAAATGGTAGTGGTGTGGGGGGAGCAGTGATGAAGATGTGCTGAATAAATAACACTCCTTCAGAAGCAGCAGTACAAGGCAAAGGACCAGCTTCTCAAATGAAAAGTAAGAGGAAGACGTGGACAGGGTTTTCTGTGAGGACGGCTTTTTTGTTTTGTTTTGTTTTTTAAGCTTTGCTTGTTTTCTGTTAGACAAGCTTAATTAAGGATGGGAGATACCTGATGACTTTGTGCCCAAGGATCTCATTTTGAAGTTAGTCAGAGAGACCGCTCCGAACGAGGGCTCTTAAAGCTAGAGATTTGTGATTTGATTTCCAGCTGAATCTGCTACCGTCATCATCCTGTTCATTAAAAGAATCAGACCCCATTACCTTGAAAACGACCAGAAATGTCACAATCTACCTTCTGATGTAGGGCAGATTACCCTGACCAACTGAAAAAAAATAATAAAATAATAGCTACTCACAGTTAATGTTACGCAGTCAAATCGGTGCTTCTTTTAAGAGAATCTTTCCTTGCTGTAGGCTATGATCCCCCCCTGACCATAATAATTATATCTTACTCCTGCGTGGGTACAGGGTCAAATTATAAAAGGAGCGCCTGTTCAAATATAAACTGCACTGACTGATAGAAACTCAGTACTTTTTTTTTTAAGCTCTTATGTTTTGATGAACAAGGGATGGATAGATAGATAGATAGAATATATATTTTTTATAAATGTTATGGTTTTCTTGCGCCCAGCCAGTGTCTCGTTCTCAGGTGCCTCGTTTCCTTGCTCATATTTTTATGCGGATGTAATGCAAGTTACTGCAATGGTGGAAACCCAGACTGCAAGCTTCATTTTGCTATTTTGTCAAAATTATTTTCAAAGACTTCTGTACAACTGAATATTTTGTGAAATTTAATTTACAAATTCTTATACATTGAGACAAAAAAAACAAATAAAGTGCATTTTGAAAAAAACAAAAGGTTTAGTGTTACTGTCCATCTTTGTCCAGCCCAATGAAGGTTTTCAGTCATTCATTTCACCCTGCAGTCTGCATGGCATTCTTCAAATATTACCAAAAAAAAATAATAAAAACAACTTTACAGGGAAAAAAATGAAAATCTTAAAATGATCCTGCATAGTTTCAAGCCATTTAACATTTACATTTTATATCAAATAAAAATGCATACATTACCATATCTGGTAGTATTAAGAATAACACACCATCCTGTTGTAAGTTTTCATAATTGGCAACCTGAACTATAAAGAACAGTCCCAGAGAATACCAAAAAAGGGTTAATGTACCTGGAGTTACCTGATGGGATTCTCAACAGTCTCAAGCTGAAGAGGCAGTATCTAGTGACCAGCTGACTGTGAGGCCTCGGATACCCTTTGATCCAGCCACAGCCTCGACCTCTGAAGAACCACGAGTGGATCACTTCATTTCCCCCTCTCGCCAGGTCTACTCTTTCACGAGCAGGCACAACCCCATCCCCTCCTCAATCTGCCTGGATGACACGCCGGGCTCCTCTCCACGATCCTGGGGACAGCAGCTCCAGACAATTCCACAAGCCGTCCAGGCACTGGAGAAGTGGCCCCTGAGCCCGCTGCAGCACTGCCGCTAATGGCTTAGTTCATTTTGTATTATTTTTATTTATTTTTTTTAAGAAAAGGCTTAAAGGCTGCGTCTGCTGCTCCCGGGGGTGGGTCTGTCTGGCAGCAGCTGTGCATCGAAGGTGTAGTGGAAGTAGCGGAAGATCTCCTCGGCTCTCTGGGGGTCGACGCAGGCACCCCAAGCCAAGCCCTCCACCGAGCTGCAGGAGGAATGGGGAGGATGTCAGGCAGCATTGCTAGGGTGCTGATCATACAGGACGTGTCAGGCAGCAGTGCTAGTGTGCTGATCATACAGGACATGTCAGGCAGCAGTGCTAGTGTGCTGATCATACAGGACATGTCAGGCAGCAGTGCTAGTGTGCTGATCATACAGGACGTGTCAGGCAGCAGTGCTAGGGTGCTGATCATACAGGACGTGTCAGGCAGCAGTGCTAGGGTGCTGATCATACAGGACGTGTCAGGCAGCAGTGCTAGGGTGCTGATCATACAGGACATGTCAGGCAGCAGTGCTAGTGTGCTGATCATACAGGACGTGTCAGGCAGCAGTGCTAGTGTGCTGATCATACAGGACATGTCAGGCAGCAGTGCTAGTGTGCTGATCATACAGGATGTGTGTCGAGCTCAATGGTCGACACTCAAACTAGAAGCAGGTGACAGTCTGACACTTTAGGGTTTTTGGGGTTGTCTGATACACTCACAGATTTTGAAGTCTTCAAATCTTAAAAGGCGTTGACAAAGTTACCCCTAACCAATACTTTAAGCGCAGCACAGAAACACCGTTGGAAATTACTATAAGTGGAGATAGACTGAAGACAGAGAGACACTTTATTACAAATAGAGGTGAGGGTATGGAATGGGTTACCTAGCCTTAATGTTGAATCATTGGGACCCTTTAAGATCTGACTTGACAAAGTTTGCAAATAAATGAAAGAGCTAGAAACCGGAGGAGCACCGATGGTCCGAATGGCCTCCTTGCGTGAATCTGGTTACTAAGGTACCTGAAGGGATCAGGACCGCTCTGCTAATTTGCATACCTGTTGACCGTGTGCCAGACGGAGCGGAATCGTTGGCACATGTTCAGAGCGCTGACGTAGCTGACGCCGGGGATGGTGAGGTAGAACTGCAGGGCCTGCTGCCGGTGACCCTTGACCTGCAGGGGGACGGTGATGGCTGCGTTCTTCCTCTGCTCCACGCGGGTGAGCTCGGCCAGCAGCCCGGCCGTCTCCTCCTGACCCGAGCTGAAGAGAACCCGGGTCCCCGCGCCGAGCAGAGCCGACAGCGTGCTGTCGTAGTACCGGGTCCTCTGGATGATTCTCGACGTTTCTCCTGCGGCGACAAATCCGGTCCGTTACAATGCAGCGTTTTTTTAAACATGCTTCTAATAAAAACGTCTGCAGCATTGCCTGAATCAGCTGTCGTGCAGATCAATCATATTTGACCTTCCCTTTCCCTCTGCTAGCATCCTCCCCATCTGGGTAATCCTAACCTGTTTGGAAGTGTCGCTGGAATAGCAGCGATTTTCCAGAATCTGACTGCTAAATGACTAGGTGGAGGGGTTCTAAAAGCAAATACATTTAAAAACAAATCAACACACACAACAAAATCATCAGGAAATAAACAAATGACAACACATTAAATATTACTAAATAAAACAAAACAAAACATTGCACAGCAACACGTGTCTCTTGAGATAAAACCCCTGCAAACCTGCATTTTGCAGCACTGATCGGTAGGTCTATGCATGAGCCCACTCCCCTTGCCCACCTTTAGTCCTGTCCTTCTCCACGATGAGACAGACCCTCTCGAAGGCTGCCCGCAGGCTCTGGACTCTCTCGACCAGCTTGCCGCGGTTCTGGCTGTGGGAGATCTCTGACTGGGTCCTCCGCTCCACTGCCATCCTGTTGCTGACGATGAAGTTGCAGCCGCCCAGCGAGCAGACCTCGGCCCGGAGCCCGTGCTTCACCCGCAGGCAGGAGATCACCTCGGGGCCGGACGCAATCTCACGACTGTCCACCAGGACGCACGGAGCTGGGGACCCGCTGCTCATCGCAGCCCTGCTGGTATCAGGGTTCAGGAAGGAGTTCTCCGTCTGGAATGAAAAGGAGGGGAAGTTCACTGGATTTCAAGGGATATAAAAGGGCTACACGTGGCATGTACTTATTTTTACAGTATCTGCACCTCCTCACATCAACAGTGCAACGGGTTCTCTCTCAGGAAGGGTTAAATAAGCATGCATGGTCAACCTTTCCACATGGTTTAATAATTTGGCGCAACCGGCATTCATTTTTCTGTAAATCAAATGATATTTATCTAGACACACATATATATATATATATATATATAATTGCATTCATGCTAATTTTAAATAGATAGATAGCAAGCCCTTCAGATGATCTGGCTGGGTTTTGAGTAATGTTGAGAATGTCCTGGTCCCTGCTTACCTTTTGCAGCGTTGATTTGCTCTGCGGTTCCTTCCCCATGGAAGCCGAGCGTGCCTCCCCGCTCGGAGGCTGAAAGTCCAGAGCCTCGGATAAGGAAGCTTCAAGGCTCAGCCTCAGCTGGCACCTCTCCTCCAGGGTCTTTCCCTGGACGGATTTCCTGACTGTCCGGAGAGTGGATGAAGAGACAGGCCGAGGCGTCTTGAAGCTGGTCTCCAGCCGGTCAGTCTGGGGGGACGGTTTGGGCAGCGGGTTTGCATCTCTCTTCTCCTCTTCCTCCTCGCTGGAGTCCTCCTGGACAATGATTCGGGAGGCTTTCTTCTTCCCTTTGGGTGGCTGGTTCGCTGGCTCCAGGACCCCGGCCTGTTTCAGCCGCGCGTGTCTCCTCGTGCGGTACTGCTTCCTCCCGCCGACGTACGAGTCCTCCTGGAGCAGCTCCACTCCCCCCACCTCCTCTTCATCGCTCAGACCAGAACCCCCCGCTGCCTCCTCCTCCTCCTCTCCCTCGTGCACAACGAAGCTGTCGTCCATGTACGTCTCGTCCTGCTCTGGAATCTGAGTGGGGAGAGAAATCACTGCCCTGCATGAACTCATTCTGCACTGTGCAAGCCCCCGTTTCAGAGGTCAGGTTAGAGACCCCTCTGAAATACAGGAAGAAACTCACAAGCCTATGAAACACTGAAGAAAGGGCCACGGTAACCAGATCACCAGTGGGTTTGGCGAGTGCATAGGAAACTCTTTCTGGACAGTATTTATGTACTATCTGCAAAACCTGTTTTCAGGGTTACCTGGGAGAAGACGGCCATGTCATCAAGACTTTGCTTGTAAACCATCTTGTACTTGTTGTAGACAATAGGGCTCCGCACAGACTTCAGGTAAACCCCATGCATATCAGAATCTAGAAGAGACACAATATATAACACATGATGAACCTTCTTCAGGTAAACCCCATGCATATCAGAATCTAGAGGGGACACAATATATAATACATGATGAACCTTCTTCAGGTAAACCCCGTGCATATCAGAATCTAGAGGGGACACAATATATAATACATGATGAACCTTCTTCAGGTAAACCCCATGCATATCAGAATCTAGAGGGGACACAATATATAATACATGATGAACCTTCTTCAGGTAAACCCCATGCATATCAGAATCTAGAAGAGACACAATATATAATACATGATGAACCTTCTTCAGGTAAACCCCATGCATATCAGAATCTAGAAGAGACACAATATATAATACATGATGAACCTTCTTCAGGTAAACCCCATGCATATCAGAATCTAGAAGAGACACAATATATAACACATGATGAACCTTCTTCAGGTAAACCCCATGCATATCAGAATCTAGAGGGGACACAATATATAATACATGATGAACCTTCTTCAGGTAAACCCCATGCATATCAGAATCTAGAAGAGACACAATATATAATACATGATGAACCTTCTTCAGGTAAACCCCATGCATATCAGAATCTAGAAGAGACACAATATATAATACATGATGAACCTTCTTCAGGTAAACCCCATGCATATCAGAATCTAGAAGAGACACAATATATAATACATGATGAACCTTCTTCAGGTAAACCCCGTGCATATCAGAATCTAGAGGGGACACAATATATAATACATGATGAACCTTCTTCAGGTAAACCCCATGCATATCAGAATCTAGAAGAGACACAATATATAATACATGATGAACCTTCTTCAGGTAAACCCCATGCATATCAGAATCTAGAGGGGACACAATATATAATACATGATGAACCTTCTTCAGGTAAACCCCATGCATATCAGAATCTAGAAGAGACACAATATATAATACATGAAGAACCTTCTTCAGGTAAACCCCATGCATATCAGAATCTAGAAGAGACACAATATATAATACATGATGAACCTTCTTCAGGTAAACCCCATGCATATCAGAATCTAGAGGGGACACAATATATAACACATGATGAACCTTCTTCAGGTAAACCCCATGCATATCAGAATCTAGAAGAGACACAATATATAATACATGATGAACCTTCTTCAGGTAAACCCCATGCATATCTCTGAATAGATGTGCTAAATATTTTAATGAGCAAGCCTTCTCAAGTAGAATGGTCCCCTGAAATGTTCTCCTTTTTCTAGGAAAGCAGTACAGCTGAGGATGGGGAGTCTGCTGTCAGATAACTTCACTCAGACTTCTTTCTCACTAAATATCTAGGTATCCCTGAATACAAAACCGTCTCCTCTTTATTTCGACCAGGCGAGTCAGCTGAGAACAGATTCTCACCTGGCCAAGAGGCTCACAAAACTGCAGCAACTTTCAGAGAAATGTACGAGCATCGCAACAGATAAAACCTGCAGTGAGTGCTCTGCTGGGTACCGTTCAAGCCCTGGGAGAGCTGGCTGTGACCCACGACGAAGCCCTCCAGCGAGTTGTCGTGTTCCTCCTCGGAGTCCTCGTCGGACGACACGCCCTCCGCCCCCTCGGACAGCTCCGCCTCCTCGTCCAGGAAGAGGCGGCCAGCCGGCTGCAGGAGCAAGACAGGTTAGAGAGCGGGGGAATACGAGGCACAGTGTCAGCGCTGGAGGCTTTGAAGTATTGCAGATATTACAACACAAGAAATAATAATTAGAAATAAGACATTGAATAGTGGTTTATCCATTCCAGGTCTGTGAGCTTGTAACCTATACACTGAGGCTAATCAAGATCATAGTAAAACCTGGAATGGCTCAAACTGCTATGCAATATAAACATCCCTGTACACCCGGAAGCACAGAAAAGAAGAATATTTTTCAATTTCTTCAATGTCCACTTGATTCATGTAACAGATACACACACACACACACACACACACACACACACACACACAATATCTCTCAAGCATGCAGTTTCCTTTTCTCTAATATAGGACTTACGAAGCAAAAGGACCCGTAGCATTAGAACAAAGATTTGAGAACCACAAAGATATCTGATAACGCCTTTATTACATATTATATCATGTATATTGGGATGAAGTCATATGGATTCAATGTCACTCTTGCGCCTACCTTCCTCCTGCCTTTCCCGACGTTTCTGTTTTTCAGAAGCCTGGCTTGTTTGGAGCTCCTCACCGAAGTGTCCTGAAAGTCCTCATCAGACAGCTGGAGCCCGGGCTGACCCTCATTCTCCGACTCCTCGGACTGCAAAAACACCAGAGAGGAGGCCATTCAACATCATGAGCAAGAAAAACAACTCAAGACAACCCAGCCACCAAAAAGGTCTGTGTAACTATATCCAGGTGACCCTGGTCTGGCTGCACAGGTAAGTGAACCAGCCACGACTTCACTCACTGTGCTGAGATGGCCCTGACGAGTTCTGGTTACTTGAAAGGGGGAGTCCACATCACTGGTATTTTTGTTCTTAAAAGTAAGAAAAACATCCATTAGTCATTCCAAGTGCAACTAGAGGAGTATCCTTGATGTGACAAACACTGTTTGCATGCAGTACTGTGGTTATTCCTGGAATAGGGGGAGTGGGTTTTCATAACCATCCTCATGGGAGAAATAAACTATGCAATCCAGGAGCATTCGTGGACTAATCTGTTTATATAACAAGACCAATGTATGGAAAAGAATGCAAGTTTAACGTCTGGATCTGGAGAATTAGGCTCCGGTGTCAAACTACAAATGATCATAGAATCATTGAAACTGTTTGACTCTTTCCTTCCTCACTAAAGCAGAAACGTGTCCCTCACCTCAGGAGATCGCAGAACGTTTGGCTTTGTTCGTTTACCCTGCCTTCTGAAAACAACCTCTTCATCACTCTCGCTGTTGTTGCCCACTGGGAAGGAAAAAGGAAAGAGATACAGTAGCTCAAAGGATGCTCTGTTTGTACACAGCCCGTGAGTGATGTTAAAGGATGCTCTGTTTGTACACAGCCCGTGAGTGATGTCAAAGGATGCTCTGTTTGTACACAGCCCGTGAGTGATGTCAAAGACGTTATGGCCTAACAAGTAAAGACATTTCTATACAATGTTACCATTCGTCACAGAGATTAGCAACATTTATAGATTTCTTGTTAAAGTCTATTTTATGGATATTCTTGAAAGTGTTCCTTGTTGTTTGTGGCTTCTTTTTAAACAGTCTATAAGCTCTGAACAGGGCACAAAGGTCACATTTCTATAAGCTCTGAACAGGGCACACAGGTCACATGTCTATAAGCTCTGAACAGGGCACACAGGTCACATGTCTATAAGCTCTGAACAGGGCACACAGGTCACATGTCTATAAGCTCTGAACAGGGCACATGTCTGAGCTCTGAACAGGGCACACAGGTCACATGTCTATACACTCTGAACAGGGCACACAGGTCACATGTCTATAAGCTCTGAACAGGGCACACAGGTCACATGTCTATAAGCTCTGAACAGGGCACACATGTCACATGTCTATAAGCTCTGAACAGGGCACACAGGTCACATGTCTATAAGCTCTGAACAGGGCACACAGGTCACATGACTATAAGCTCTGAACAGGGCACACAGGTCACATGACTATAAGCTCTGAACAGGGCACACAGGTCACATGCACAAATACAAACATTTACAAAAAATCCTGAAAAACAAATAAAAAAAGCCCATGGATTTGGAGATTAGTCCGTAACAGATCTGGACTAAAGCAAATGAGAAGCTGAGAGGATTAAAGCTTTGAAAGGGCTCTGTGGCTCCAGTACAGACAGGAATGTCTCTCTCCACTCCTGGACTCTCAGTGACTGTGTCTCTGTGCTCACACTAGTCCTGCACTCAGTCCTGGGTTTCACAACTACCCTCAGTAAAATCTATTTCTACATGATCAGGAGCAAGGGGTTTGTGTAATAAGACCCCTGTTCAATAATGTGTTTCTCCCCTATAACTGAACAACTCCTAATAGTAAACCTACAGTCTCATTCATGCTGTGATAGGGAGTGCGATCAGTTCAGAGTAGACTGACAGTAGAAATGATCGGTACAGTAGCATAACAGGGTACTAGAGGCAGCAGGTCCAGCTAATAAACTCAGTACCTGCAGTACACATGTAATTCACGACTGTTGGCATTATGCAAGACTATACCTAGAGATTTTACGAATTACGATTTTTCTTTTCTGTAGGATTAAAAAAAAAAAAAAAAAAAAATGACTTAAAGTTCAAGGTTTCCTGCTCTTCCAGCTAAAAATGAAATCAATTTCCTGCAGGTTATATTTTAACAGCACCGTTAATTAGGACACCCGAGCAGACAACCAAGTCCCCAGTGACACGGAGCTCTTACCTTTAATAGGGGAGTCCAGAAATCTCTTGTCACCTCGCTTGCTTTTCTTCATGTCACAAGAAGGTCCTTCGCCTGACTCTTCCGGCCGCAGTAAAACTCTTTTGATAGATGCTGGATTTTTCTTTGCGCTGAAGCTTTTGGGCGTCCATATCCTACTACCAAGCAGGGAGTCCTCGGTCTGGAGCTTGCAGCCTCCTCCAGCCCACTGGCCCTGAACCCCTGGACCTGAAAATGAGGTAGAAGGCGTGGAAAACACTGCAGGTGTTGGGTGTTTCTGTTTTGTCATGTAGAGAGGGGAAAACGGAGAGACCGTCTGTGTGATCAAACCTCCTGTCATATCCCTCTTGGTTTGATGTGACAACGGCGTGGACGAGTTCCTGCCACACGGATCAATAAGAGACCTGGACGAAACAGCAGTTAGGAAGCTGGTTCCATCCGACAGAACCACTTCTGAAGTTCTGTCAACAGCAGGGGTCTCGCTGGTGTCCTCTGGTTTCACAGTTCCATTTCCACGATCCGAGACGTCACCATCGGAGTCGTCAAGTGAGAACCCCATATCAAAGTTAACGGAGAAGAGCTCTCCCGAGCAATCAAACATCCCTTCATCCTCTGGGGACTTGTGCTGGTCGATGTGGGGAGCCTCTCCGTGTGTGCCTGGCACTTCAGGACCACGCTGTGCCTCACCATGGCTAGCGTCATCCTTGTGAAACGGAAGATTCTTTTTCCTGGCATCTGGCTGCAGCTCTTGTCCTGCAGGAAACTGCTTGCTGGTGTCTAGAGCCGGACACGGAATACTAACCTCAAGAAAGAGGTCATCGTCTTCAAATAAGCTTATGCTGTCGTTGTGCCCAGCGGGGACCCGACTGCGTGGATGACTCTGCTGGTCTTCCTCATCTAGAATTAAGCTAGTTCCACGCTCCACTTCTATAGCTTGAGGTTGGTGCAATGTTTCACGATTCTCAAATGTTTTGGGATCTTGTCCACCATTGTCCAAAGCTTCCTCATGGACACTGCAATCATCAAAGACATCATCCCAGCTAGGGCTCCCTGCTTTACTGATGGACTCTTGGGCCAGGCTGCCATCAAGCGTTGGTGCTTTCCAGTCCTCTGGTTTATCTGAATCTAGCAGTTCATTTTCAAAACCATTAACCACAATAGAGTCTTCCTCTTCATAATCGTTTTCCAAAACATCCACCAAGGAGAAGTTTAAATGAAAAGGATTTAACTCGGACTGGAACTCTGGATCAGTGTGAGACTCTTCCGGAGGAAAATCAATGTCAAGTGTATGAGGAGGAGACTTTGTCAGAAAGTTTCTTACATTTTCCAAAACATCTTTCACATTGTCTGGGACATCTTTGACTCCACATGATTCTGAATGGCCATTCAGTTCCGGCAAATAAAACACACTGTCTAAATCTAACTGGGTTTCATCCACTAAACTACTATACCCAGTATCTGAGCTGGCTTTCTGTCTTAATTGAACACTCCGTTCAGTAGCTTCTTCGGTTTCCAAAGAATCTCGTACAAGATCGGTGTGTGTCAGTTCACTGTTTGTCTTGTCTGCTGCTGCAGTTTTAACCACCTGATCCAGAGTCTTATTGATAACAGTGCATTCTGTAACGAAATCACAATCCACATCCATTTCCAAAATAGGAGCAGTCTTTGTTTTGAAAAACTTGGCAAGCTTCGATTGGTTTGTGCTTTCTTTGGACATGTTCTTGCTTGCATGGTCCTCTCCTGGGAATGGCGTCTCCGCATTGACCCCTCTGGTGTCTGATGACCCAGAGTTAACAATTGAAATCCCCCTCTTTGATGAAACCCCTTGAAACTCCAGAAGGTTTTTATCTGCCTCTTTAGCTCTGGCTGAAGGGCCCAGAGGGAGTTTCTGCTTTGAGCCGACAGCTTTCCGATGAGCCCCAATGCTCTTTGGACCCTTGGGGACTGTTTGATCTTGCAGAACTTCTGCAGGAGTAGAACCATCCTTTGCACTGACTGTGCTCCCAACAACGTCTTCCATGTGAAGGTACGGCATCAGCGCCGAAGCGTAACTGCAGTCTCCCTACCCAGAAAAAAACACAAATACAAATTTAAAAACAAGTCATCCTATTAAAACAGTCGTTCTTCTGATAAATGCAGTGAATAATCGAGACACGCATCACATGTTAAGAGACTTTCACAGTACACCACCTTGTTGTATCTGCAGAAACAGAGAGGGCCGACCGATTGGATAAAAGCCCAAGCAAGGCTGCATAGTAAATCAAAAGATCTCCTCAGAGCTGCTAAAAGAGCGATAGGTACCAGGAAGCAGGATTTCAAAGTTGCATTGTAATCAGTAGAAATCAGATTAATCTGGGATAAACGGCACAAACTTGGATACAAGTTACAGTAAGAGTAATGGGATTATCATTCACGGCAATCAATCAGCTACCACAACTCAGCTGAGAAAACCATGAAACACAACATACTGTGAACAGGCTGCGCTGCTGGGCAATGCACTGGGCGTGTGTATTATTCAGTTTTTACATGCACTGGGATGGAACCTGCACTCTGGTTTTCAGTATTGCATATTTTGTTAGTAATAGTAGTAGTTGTATTTATTTATTTATTTTCTAGACACAAGCCTCATTTTATTGATCAAAAGCATTCTGTTAAAACCACGCATCAGATTTCTCAGTGCTGCGTGAAATGCCACTGGCTTAAAAGAGCGTGTGTCTGCTGATGGGATGGCCCTGCTGTCTTATGACATTGCTCTTAACATTAATCTGTTTCAGCAGTTCTAATACCCCTTCTTAACAAACAGAGACTGGCTTTTACTGTGAATGTGAAGCAGCCTTTGCACTAGGCTCATCTTCCAGGCAACTTGGCACATTGCAGATGGGACAATACATTTGAATTCCTAATGCTATTTAAAACAAACCCATGTCTCGCCAATACAAAACGGAAGTAAATTAGGGGAATGTCAAATGTGTAATGCATCGTGTGCACGGATTGAAGATGTTTTGCTGTAATAACATTGTAATAATGTGTGGTTATTTTATTTAGTAGTTTTATGACATTAAAAGGCAGTAGGCAGTATATTTGACAGCTGGATGAACTGGAATGTTGCAGCCCCGCATCCAGGCTGTGTCCAACTGGAAAGGGAAACAAAATCCCAGCCTCCAAACACTGCCCTGCGATCACAACCCCAGCCTCCAAACACTGCCCTGCGATCACAACCCCAGCCTCCAAACACTGCCCAGCAATCACAACCCCAGCCTCCAAACACTGCCCTGCGATCACAACCCCAGCCTCCAAACACTGCCCAGCGATCACAACCCCAGCCTCGAAACACTGCCCAGCAATCACAACCCCAGCCTCCAAACACTGCCCAGCGATCACAACCCCAGCCTCCAAACACTGCCCAGCAATCACAACCCCAGCCTCCAAACACTGCCCAGCGATCACAACCCCAGCCCTCCAAACACTGCCCAGCAATTAAACAAATTGTATTATGATCTTGTTAAACCTATTCACCACCCTGACAAGGTTCTCTCCAGCGCACACACAGACCTTCCTGCTCTCAAGCCATCACATGCTCTATGTAGGTCAGTGAGACCTGGCCTAGTTTGTGTTTCCAGTGTTTATATAAGAGGTACAGAGCAGCATTATCCAAGCCGTTTCACACATACAGGAGGAGCTGGGTGCCATGTGCAGCCTCGTCACTTTGTTTTTTACTGTTACGTGGGATTTAAATATATCTTTTCAGAAGCAGCATCGTGTCATTTTTTTTATTTTCTTTCCTTTTTTTTATTCAAATGTAGCCTTTTTATTGAAACCTCTGTAAAAAAAAGGTTATGAAAGCTTATTTTTGAAATTAATAGCAATCTGAAACTAGACATGTGCTTTGTGTTGTTTTTTTGGGGCATAGGTGTAGAAAGACGGGCCAGGCTTTGCAGCAAAGGGCCAGCTGAGAGAATTCGAATACTGATCTGAAGATTTAAAATCAGCCTAACCCTAAGAGTGTGACCCATCTTTGTGCACCCAGTGAAGTGGAGAATGAGAGGAATGAGAGGAGGGGTGGAGAATGAGAGGAGGGTGAGTGTGTGTGTGGTGTGTGTGCGTGTGCGTGTGCGTGTGTGTGCGTGTGCATCCTTTGCCTCCTGCTTTTTAATTTGTTCAAAGCTGGCTTGTTTATCCAGCGTGTGACATGCCACAGTGCCCCCAGCCCCAACTGTTAGCTTCTGCTTTTAGTGGTCAAGGTCTGAAACTCACACTAGTCCTGCACCAAGTCCCCTTTCTTCGGTATATTATTGACTAGGTGCCAGGAGTTTGAACAGTTAGGCCCCTGGTAAATTTGCTATGAACTGACTGCATGAATATTTCTCACTTGTGGGTTTGCTAATTGGAGTTATCCTTGGAGCTATAAAGGAGCAATTGATTTAACATCAAACTCCTGGCTCCTGATCATTTCAATAATATACCTCATTGAAGTTAGTTGTGAAACCCAGGTCTGGATGTAGGACTAGTGTGAATTTCAAGCCATTTTAAGACCCACACGAAATCTGCTGTGCGCCACCCTCCCTACGATTCTAACGCTAGTAAGGGGTATCCCAAGGATGTAAACTGTGTTTTCTGTTTAGATCACTGAAATGGGACAGAGCCCCCTCACCTCCTCCTCCTGCCTCATGCGCTCCACAGTCTCCATGATGCTGGTGAAGTGCTTGCAGCGCTCCGAGTGATCTACCAGCTCAGTGGGGAAGAGGCGGTTCTGCCAGAGCCTCCACTCGGAGAGAGACAGCTCCCGAACACTGGGCCCGGCTTGGGATTCCTGCGGGCACAGCGGAGAAACAGGACAGAGAGAACTCTTTCAATACTGCAGACCCGCACACAGCTGGAGAAAACAGGACACCACTCCAAACTGAACAGCGCTTTCATAGGAAGGGTAATGCCACTCCAAACTGAACAGCGCTTTCATAGGAAAGGTAATGCCACTCAAAACTGAACAGCGCTTTCATAGGAAGGGTAATGCCACTCCAAACTGAACAGCGCTTTCATAGGAAGGGTAAGCTTCATTCAAGACTAATCTTGTGTAGGACTATAAACTTTATATGCATGTTCAATTTGTATTTCAGTAAAATACACTGAAATTAGTGAAGCAGTTTCCCTAGGGCTCTCTCTCTGTAAACTCACTTAGTGCAGACAGAGTTAATATAAACTATAACTTGGTTAATAACAAGAAATGACATTAAATATTCCTTTGCTACCTATTCAGATTCAACTGGCCTAAAGATTTGGAATCTGAAAGTTTGAAGTTAAGTCATTGCTATTTCAGCTATTTTAAACAAGGAAACGATTTTCCAGATGTTTGCAGATTTAACACACACAAAAAACAAACATCTTGCAGCCCTTCTGTCTGCTCTTATACTAATGCTAACACCTCAGGTGGGTCAGACCCAAAATAAACATCCGTGATGCAGAGGGCTATTAACCGCAGGGCGTTTCTTTGCCTGTGCTTCACCATGCTCTCAGTGCAATGCTTTCACTGTAGTAAACTCCACTCAGGGGAGGTGCTGCACTACAGGGCTCACAGTGTCTCCCGGGTCAGGGAGGTGCTGCACTACACTACAGGGCTCACAGTGTCTCCCGGGTCAGGGAGGTGCTGCACTACACTACAGGGCTCACAGTGTCTCCCGGGTCGGGCTCCTGAACGGAAGTGAACGGCTCCCGTGGCAGTCTGGGCTGTGGCTCGTCCCGCAGGCGGTACACTGCGCTCCACACCTGAAACTCCTCCGGGCTCAGCAGCCCGTCCCCCTTCGAATTCCCCTGGCAAGCAGCTGCAAAAGAACAATGAGGGACAGAATGGGTGCCTGCAGGGCGTCTCTTCAGAAGAGGAGCAGGGCAGTGCAAGGAAGATGCGGTAGAAGGGACCGCACTGCTGTGCAGCTTAGTGCGGATCTTCTATATTCTATGCATTCATTTCTTTTTTCAGTACAAGACGCTGAAATGAGGTTACTTTCACTTGGTGCTGAAATAGTTAATAAACATTACATGAAGAAATAACAGTAAGCAGCTTCACATTTCACTGCTTTTGTTCTGGCAGAACCTCTTCAGAACTGCCCTGAACTCTCTGTGTTTCTGTGAGCTGCTCTGCCGCTGTGGAGGCGAGCTTCTCCAGACTGCTTTCCATTTCAAAGAGAAGCAAGGCTGTCTGGAATCAGCCGTCACTGAGCACTTTTATCTATTATGATGGAAGACTAAGCGGCAGAGAGCTAATGGAGCGCGGCAATGTTATTACCTGAGAGAATGGAGAATAAGTCACATGCACATTTCCTGTTTCTGGGTCAGTTATTACACTACTGGGGGGCTAAGTCGGTCTGATTAATGCCCCCCCCCCCAGCCCGGGTTTCTGTTACCCGAGGACAGGGCTCGAGTGAGATTAGGATTAAGATGTGAGGGAACTCATCTTTTAAATTCCTTTCCTCTGCAATTAATTGGCTTTGGTGCCCTTGTAAAGGAGATTCAAAATACACAGCAAACCAGGGTAAACTGTGGTAAATGCACAGTGTGCATAGAATGATCGTGCAAAAAGCAAGTGCAAAAGTGTAATAAATACTGCGGAACATTTTCAAAGGGATTTACAGAATCATTGTATTAGCTGCAGCCCGTCAATGCGACACTGGCTCCAGACTCCCGGCTGGATCTCTCACCTGGAGTCCGGGGCTGCATGAAGGAGTCCAGGAGCTGGAAGCCCGATCTCCTCGCTGTGGAGCAGCGCTTGGATTTGCTCTTGTGCTCAAACTCTCCGGTGGCGATGTGCATCTTGTGTGCGGCGGGGTTCACCCCCTCAGGGAGCATGCGAGGGCTGCTCTGGTACATGTGGAAGGACTTCTTGTTTCCCAGGATCGTCTTGTAGATGCTTCTCTTGTTACTCTGACTCTGATTGTAGGTCTACAGAAATAAATGAACAGCGGCAGCCAGAATGACTCCCTTTACAGCCTTTCTCATGAAGGGTGGAAATCTAGGCTTAATAAATGAAGCGTTTAAACCTTCTGCGTAAGCGGTCGTTTACCATTTAAACTACAGGACGCGTGTTTTAATTGAAAAAGCAGACTTTCTATTCGACTCTTTTCTTCCTCCCACACTCTGTGTTCGATGACAGTGGTCAAACGCTGGATCAAGATGCTAGAAAAAACTCTCTGAAGAAATGTAAAAGTCGATGCAAGATCCCGCATTAAAACGAGAGGACATTTTCAGTTAAGCTTTAGTTTGGCATTTTTATTTTTGATGGACATTTTAGCCCTGCATTTAATTTACGTTCATTTCGTATAGAATTTCTGCATTGCCACCAGTTGCAAAATGTTATAACTGTGTCCTTGTTTAATTATTTTGTTTTGTCTTTCGGCATCACTGAAGGCTTTATGATTAGGAGTTTTGAGCTACAAATGAACTTAGCTGTGAATTAAGTTATTTGTAGAAAAGCCCTGTCCAGCACACGTACCCTCTCCTCCCTGCCCCCGAACCCTAACCCTAACACGTACCCTCTCCTCCCTGCACCATAACCCTAACCCTAACACGTACCCGCTCCTCCCTGCCCCCTAACCCTAACACGTACCCTCTCCTCCCTGCCCCCTAACCCTAACACGTACCCTCTCCTCCCTGCCCCCTAACCCTAACACGTACCCTCTCCTCCCTGCCCCCTAACCCTAACACGTACCCTCTCCTCCCTGCCCCCTAACCCTAACACGTACCCTCTCCTCCCTGCCCCCTAACCCTAACACGTACCCTCTCCTCCCTGCCCCCTAACCCTAACACGTACCCTCTCCTCCCTGCCCCCTAACCCTAACACGTACCCGCTCCTCCCTGCCCCCTAACCCTAACACGTACCCTCTCCTCCCTGCCCCCTAACCCTAACACATACCCTCTCCTCCCTGCACCCTAACTCTAACACGTACCCTCTCCTCCCTGACCCCTAACCCTAACACGTACCCGCTCCTCCCTGCCCCCTAACCCTAACACGTACCCGCTCCTCCCTGCCCCTAACCCTAACACATACCCTCTCCTCCCTGCACCCTAACTCTAACACGTACCCTCTCCTCCCTGCCCCCTAACCCTAACACGTACCCGCTCCTCCCTGCACCCTAACCCTAACACGTACCCTCTCCTCCCTGCCCCCTAACCCTAACACGTACCCGCTCCTCCCTGCCCCCTAACCCTAAGACGTATCCTCTCCTCCCTGCCCCCTAACCCTAACCCTACACATACCCTCTCCTCCCTGCCCCCTAACCCTAACACGTACCCTCTCCTCCCTGCCCCCTAACCCTAAGACGTACCCTCTCCTCCCTGTCCCCTAACCCTAACCCTAACACGTACCCGCTCCTCCCTGCCCTCTGCCAGGATGACCACAATCCTGCCCTGCCGCTTGCGTCCCGTGCGGCCCATGCGCTGCACCAGCCGGATGGGGCTCTTCTGGGCGTCGAAGCAGACGATGAGGTCCAGCTCCCCGATATCCAGACCCTCCTCCCCCACGCAGGTAGAGACCAGCGTGTTGTAACCACCTTCCCGGAATCTCTTCACCACCTGGGCAGAGCAGAGCAGAGCAGAGCAGAGGTCCTGGTAAGCTAGGGCCGTCTACAAAGAACAATGTCTCAAAGCACCAACACAAACGGATCTGGCTGGCTTCACACATCTAATCTTGGGCTGTTGTTTTAGGTAAGGTAGTCCAAGACTAGTGCTAATGGAAGTCTGTGAATCCATCTGATTAAGTAATGCTGTCATTGCTAATTACATTTCTTTTTTGTTTGTTTTTCTTTATTATTTCAAAAGTTTGCACTATAGCAATTTCAAGTAAACATAAATGAATTCACTCATGAATTAATTAATGTCTTGTCAGCATTCCCCAAGTCTCCGAAGACATGTCTGAAAATTCGATCCTCTAAGTGTAAAGGGGTTTTAAATAATGAAATAAACAGATAAATATTCAAAGCGGTTCCACAGCATCGTACGATTTTGAAAACCTATGATCAAAGCAACGCAGTGAGCTCTGCGCAAAAAAAGGAATCTTTCACAGCAGCCCTTTCCTTGCGGATCTGTCCTGCCCAGGCTGGGCGTCCCCGGTGATTGACATGTACTCTCAAGCAGACAGCGAGTCATGACATGCAGATTTGTGAAACATGAGTGTGATTGATGCTGCTCCTAACACTTTTATGAGAAGAAGAAGTAGAGTAAACACATTGCCCGGGGTCTCAACTCTGTTCAAAAGATGTTTACATGAGACCGCACGAAACCCTCAGAGAAACCCAGCAGCTTGAAGAGATGTCCTTGTATCCATGCCAGCTTCTAATCACATGTCCCCACGTGTGTAGACTCATGATGCTCTCTGAACTTAATGGGACTGGATTTACCGAGAACAAGGAAAGAACAAATTTCAGAAAGCCATGGTTTTTAACCTAATCTGCTTGAGTCGATTGCTGGCAGTCTGGTGTAATTATCCCCAGTGTTAAACTGTGGAATATGTCAGAAAACAACTGCGGTCCATTTTAATGTCTTTTTACAATGCATCTGATCTCAGAGCAGCCTGGCCACGGAAACCTCCAATGCATTTTCATTGGGGGGGGGGGGGGCACTTACAATGATACGATTTCTGATTGCCATTTAATAATACAAACACAAAGCAAATATATTGGTAACTGTAATGCTATTAAAACTGCATGCTAGTAATCTTAATTTTATTAAAACTATGAACTTAAAATGGGCATCTAATTCACTTTGTTTTTGTCTAAAATGTTGACTCTATATATATATTACAGCACCTCGCTGCTCCTTCTTGCACACTGAGCTCTTGTTTTGTCAACCGTCCTGCACCTGGCCAGTTGTACTAGCTAACAGAAAATGGGATCAGATCTGGGCTCACTGTATCTGAGCTACATCATGAGCCGGATCATGAGAAGGTGTTGCACTAAGCGGATCTGGATGAGGCTCCACTGATCCCTAATCTTGATCCGATCCTGGAGCTCACCCACCGTAACTAGGCAAACTGACCTATCGCTTGTTAGGGGACACAAATGCCCTGTAGGGATTTGGCCCTTGGGCTGCTGATTGAAGTACACTGCACTAGCAGGATGAATATACAGAGTTAAAGGCTGTCAGTGTTAAGATCTACTGCTGTTGCTCATATCATGACAAACAGACCTCACTGTCTTGTTGCTGTAGATTGAAAACAGGAAGTGAATAGAGCAAAGCCTGTTTTTATTTCCCTTTAGTTTTAACCCTTATAAAAAGTTTGCCATAGTAAAATAAAGCATAGTGAAAACATGACAAAGCACAGGTAAGCATTGTAAAGCATAGCAGGGTATGACAAACCAGTGTAAATTATGGTAAATGCATTGCATAACTATGGGAAAAGCATGGGGGAAAAACTGCAAAACACCAAGCAAACACAGTGGTAAACTTTTATAAGGAAATGAATAGCAGTTAAAGAATCCTCTCTGAATGGACAGTGCTGGCCCCCCCCTAATAAAAAGGCATGCGGCGGCGGCGGCTGCCCTGTTTGGGGGGGTCTGTGTTGGGTTACCTCCAGCTGCTCCTTCTGCGTGAAGCCCCTGACCCCCTTGCCCGCAGAGGACTGTCCCATGAAGGTCATGACCTTGATGAGCGGCTGGTGACGGCTCAGCATCTCTGCGATCTCCTGCACGCTCTCCCTGAATGAGGAGAAGATCATCACACGCGTAGCCCCTCCCGCACAGGGCTGACCTGGATCAGCACGGGGGAAAGGAGACACGCGTGGTCAGTGCAGTGAGAAAGCACAGGGGGTAAATGAGACACGCGTGGTCAGTGCAGTGAGAAAGCACAAGGGGTAAATGAGACACGCGTGGTCAGTGCAGTGAGAAAGCACCTTGCATGTGGAATAGCATCTCACAACAAATACCAAGGATGGAAATGAGGCTCCCGTTGCACAGCAGTTTGATCATTTCCTGGTTCTGCGAGGAGTTTAATAAGACACACCAGAGCTTGCTACCTATACACTGTGTCTCATGAACTTGTAGTACAGTCTGGAACGGGTGAACCTGCTATGCAATAGGAGTCTTATTCCCATCCCTGAATACCACCGGTCTGGTTTGATCAAAGGATGAGTGGTAATAGAAGGCTTGCCCGCCATGAATAACACAGACGGATCTTGGATGCATTTATTGTTGGCTGGAGAAGGACAAGGTGTCATTTGTTATCAGTGGCATCTTCGACCCTCAGCTCAAAGTTCCTGTTTTGCCAGGTTAAAGCCAGGTGTCAAATACAACCCTGCAGAAAAGAGGCAAGACTCACAGGTAGCCTTAAACAGGCCAGCCAATCGGCTGACAGAACTGCGCACAAGCAGGTCGGCTACATTGACAGCATACAGAGTAACTTCTTGTAACAAACCCGAACACAGCTTTTCCATCTCTTTGAGGCATCTATACAAGCCATGTTATTGTCTTTACCTTCTCGCTGAGACCAAGACTGGAAGTGTTCCACCACCACCTCTTCCAGTTTCCTCAGCTTCGGATGGCTGTAAACAAATGGTCTGTCGGCTCCTACAGATTGAAGCAAGACAACATCAATATGGTAAGAGGGGTAGGGGGCAGGAGCCCCAAAGCACAGACACTGCATACAGAATGAAAGAGAAGAACTCTCTCCGTGACGAGGACCCCCAAAGCACAGACCCTGCATACAGAATGAAAGAGAAGAACTCTCTCCGTGATGAGGACCCCCAAAGCACAGACCCTGCATACAGAATGAAAGAGAAGAACTCTCTCCGTGACGAGGACCCCCAAAGCACAGACCCTGCATACAGAATGAAAGAGAAGAACTCTCTCCGTGACGAGGACCCCCAAAGCACAGACCCTGCATACAGAATGAAAGAGAAGAACTCTCTCCGTGACGAGGACCCCCAAAGCACAGACCCTGCATACAGAATGAAAGAGAAGAACTCTCTCCGTGACGTACGTGTGGCTGAAGCTCGGCTGGAATCCACAAACATGGCCTCCATCTGCTGGTAGAGTCCCATGAAGTCAGGGTTACGGCTCAGCTCATTCCTCGCTCTCGTCATGCCTGCGGGACACAAAGACGAGGCGCGTGTTACATTTCTTTGGGAAAATCTATTTAAAAAAAAGAGAATTACTGTTTTTACATTAGGGGGCGCTCTCTCTCTTCCCTTTGAGAGGATCTCAAGTAATGCCCCACCCTTCACGTGGAACGAGACTGACGACTCCTGTGGGCAATAAAGACCCCATGGCATCCTTTCATGTCCCAATAAAAGGTCAGTCCTACACTGGCCTGGTTAAACTACAGCTGAGGCAGAATCACAGATCCTGGAAGACCTAACTTGACAAAGTTTCGAGATCAATCAGCTACTCTGAACTGGACAGGCCGAACGGCTTCCTTTCGTTCCTCAATGTTTTTGTGTTCTTATGTACAATCTGTCTGCTCTGGCTGACTCAGCTGGGTTCTGGGGATTGTTGTAAACAAGGTGTTAAGCGTGGAGCCTACCCTTTGTGCCATCCATAATGCCTTGCATGAACAGGAAGAGGGAGCGGATCCCCATTTGGAGCAGCAGTTCATAGCCGTGGTACAGGCTGATGCAGAGGGCAAAGTCTCCCTCTACAGATCCCTTCTGCGCTACCTGTACCAAACCAGAAGAGAGAGGGTCAGGGGAAAGACAAACACACACACACGCACACACACACACACACACCACACACAAACACAGACGCACGCACGCGCACACACACACACACACAAACACACAGACACACACAAACACAGACGCACGCACGCACACACACACACACACAGACACACACAAACACAGACGCACGCACGCACGCACACACACACACACACACACAAACATAGACGCATGCACACACACACACACACACACAGACGCACGCACGTGCACACACACACACACTTGATAATGTTTCTGTTATTCTTGCTAAGACCATTCAAACTAAACAGCAGCATGCCCAAGGTTCGGATCACAAGTCTCTTCTCAGATTCCTGTGCTCCAGAAAGAAGGTGCTTGCTGCACAATGTACAGTGAAGCCTGCAGCTGGTTAACAGGGACAGTGGGTGGAAGACACTTACGGCGATGTGGGGGTGAGGGTTGTTCCTGAACTGCTCTCGAGCGAGGACCAGCTGGTACTTGGTGAGGTTGTGGATGTCCCTTCGAGACAGGACGTTCAACCGGATCAGCCGTCCTGCAAACACCTCCAGCACCTGCGAGAGGGAGGCAGAGACACACAGGATCTGCATTTAGAGAGGGTCCAAACAGCACCGCTGTCTCTCTCTCTCCCTCTGCAAACACATTCACCGACGAAGGTAGCAAATCTCATCAAACATGCCCCACTCTACCCCGGTGCATGTCCCCGGCGCCTGCTTCAGTATTGAGCATGCAGTCTGGTTTCTAGACAACCTTTGTCAATGTTACAGCCATCCGACAGAGCTGTGATAACTGCAATGGTACTGTCACTTCAGACAGTGGAGCTGGGGCTGGCAACGGGCAAGCCTGCGACAGGTGGGATCCAAAAACCTGCTACACTGAGAGTGAATCTGCAGTGTGCTGGCAGGGGAACGGGACTCTCCCGAGTCTGGACAGTAAGCCTGGGACTTGCAGGAAAGTTAGAAGCCTCACAAGCTTTCACAGAAACAAATATTAAAAAAAAAAAAAAAAAAAAAAAAAAACTGAATGTGAGGTGGTGTAAGGCTTTTGAAACTCTTGCTTCCCTGACCTTGTAGCTTTTTAGCTTGGCACGTGGCCTGAAATACACCCATGCCGGAGTGACTGGCTTTTCACACCTCAGAGTGCCGCTGGGGCCTCGGGACAGAGAACACCTTTGTATTCACATCAATTGTTTCTGCTTAATAAGCTGTTTGGAGCCTACTTGCAAACCATAATCAAACCAATTGAAACTGGTTCTAAAACCATTTACTTTTGTTAAAAAAGTGACATGCTATAACTTGAGGCAAGTGTCACAGAATGCATAATAATATTCACACGCTATTGGAACATGCAGGCTTCTTCTGGTAAACACGCACCTTGTGTGGGGCAGGGTACACAGGGCTCCAGTTAAATTGCTGTATATCTGTGCGGAGATACTTTGTCATGCATTTGTCTCCTCTCGATTAGACTACTCAACTCTCTCTATGGTGGTCTCCCGGCACGCGCCATAAACTGACTGCAGCTAGTTCAGAATGCCAGGATCCTTACCAGATGTAAAAAACATGAACACTTTACCCCCCGTCTCGCCCAGCTGCACTGGCTACCTGTAAAGTTCAGGATTACTTACAAAACTCCTGCTCACCTACAATGCCCTTCATCACACAGGTCCCGAGTACCTCTTCAACCTGCTGACCCGCTATGTCCCTGCCTGCAAGCGGAGGTCCTCTGACTCTGGCCTGCTTGTTATCCCCAAGCACAAGTGCACCACACTTGGAGAACGCTCGTTCAGCTTCATGGCTCTGACTCTTTGGAACTCTCTCCCAGCTTTGGTGTGTGATGCTCCCACCGTCGCTCGCTTTACCTGTGGTCGGATCTGCAGTCACCATACAGCACAATTGTACTCCTGTCAGCTGCTATTCTATACTGCACTTGATTGTACTCCTGTCAGCTGCTATTCTATACTGCACTTGAAGATCCTGACACTCCACACAGGGGGCATTAAGAAAATACAAGGAAAGAGATAAAATACATAGATAACAGGTATTAAAATTAAATCAACTCGAATACCTGTACCTTGCTGACTCTTGCAATAAATAAATATTATATGTCATTAATAATAATAATAATAATAATAATAATAATAATAATAATAATAATAATAATAATAATATGTGCATTTGATACTACAATCAGAATACAGTAGTGTATTTTACTCTATGCGCTGTATCATCGCTATTTTGATTGCACGCGTTTTTCTTGAACCAAGCAGATCCTTGCAAGCGCACGAACCGAGTACAGTACCAGCTAACATCTACACAAAGTCCTGGCACTAGCAGACTGCAATACCAGTCCAGCGACACACATTTAGCACAATTGTGATTCAAATGTAACCACATTAAAACGATCTTTTTAAAAGCACGCGATGAACAGAATCTTCTATTTGTTCTCCAGCTGCTGCAGGTTGACAGGACGCCGCATGTCTCCCGCTGCAGCGATTACCACAAACGCAAGTGACAGCCACTGCCGAAGCCCATCGCCGGAAAAACACGAAGCGTGTGTTTATCAGTTTCCGAACCGTGAACCCAGCGCCCCTCCCCTTTCTCAGAGTGGGTACAGTGCGTGTGAGAGACAGCAGAGTCCCGCGTGACTGCCTGCTGCTGCTTATAAACCGAGGTGAGCTCGCCCCAGCCGTGAGGATCATCACATACATATTTAATACAAGGACATGTATTATGCAATATACCAAGAATAAGGTTTGAATCACTTTACTAGTTTAGACAAAATTATTATTTGTACACAGCACAGTAATCTGATCTCAGCACAACAGCAAACTAACACGGGGCGTTAAAATTAGACAACTAGTGCAAACACAAAACGAAACACGACAGCATTTCAAAAAGGGTTTACAAGTTTAAAACGTGTTTCTAATCTATACATAAAACACATATTCAATCAATGGAGACGAGCGCAGGCTGCCGGTTAAACGGCTCCGGCTCCGGGATGATCACCCTGGAAGATTTGGAATCCTTCAGCGATGACCAGGACTTGGACTCGGCTTGCCACAGCCACGGCAGCGGCAGCCTGGAACTTAAAGAGGACACAGAGCCCATGGAGGACGAGCAGGGCAGGCTGCTCCACTACTGGCAGGATATCGGCAGGGTGCACCAGGTGGATGTGCCCACAGGTAAGGGAACGAGGAAGGGGAGTGGAGATCATCGAGGCAGAGGCAAAGCACCGCAAAGTACAGCGCGTTGGTTACAGAAGGTGCAGAAAACAGGCTGAGCAACAACAAGGCACGCAACACTTCAGTGTCGGGGTAATACAGTAGCATGCATTCTGATGCATACTATATAGAGACAACCTAGGGGTTTACATACAGTGTATGTGAAAGCTAGAGAAGGGACTACACGAATGATGCATACTACTGATGCATGCGTAAAGGAGAATTATTATTATTATTATTTATTTATTCATTTATTTCTTAGCAGACGCCCTTACTCAGGACGACTTACAGTCGTAAACCAAAAAAAATAAAAAATACGTGCATGAAGCAGATCACAGGTATTATGTGTATGTGTGTGTGTGTGTATATCTCGGATAAGGGACGCTTTTAATGTGTTGTATTGGCTGTTGCACAGGTATTAGGATACAGTTATATTTAAATGTATAAGGGGGAGGTCACAGTGGTACAGTAGGACAGGTGACAAGGTACAAGAAATGTACAAGATTGCTCTATACAGTACATACCAAATATGCAGCCTGGTGGTACAAAATAGTGTATGTAAGTACAGCCTGTTTGTCAAACATGATATAGAGATCCCCCAGCAGTGTTTGTCTGAAAGCTCGCTCCCTGGACTCGCTCCCCCTGCTAATGGAGGCTGATCCCCCAGCAGTGTTTGTCTGAAAGCTCGCTCCCCCTGCTAATGGAGGCTGATCCCCCCAGCAGTGTTTGTCTGAAAGCTCGGTCCCCCTGCTAATGGAGGCTGATCCCCCAGCAGTGTTTGTCTGAAAGTTCGCTCCCCCTGCTAATGGAAGCTGATCCCCCAGCAGTGTTTGTCTGAAAGCTCGCTCCCCCTGCTAATGGAAGCTGATCCCCCAGCAGTGTTTGTCTGAAAGCTCGCTCCCCCTGCTAATGGAAGCTGATCCCCCAGCAGTGTTTGTCTGAAAGCTCGCTCCCCCTGCTAATGGAAGCTGATCCCCCAGCAGTGTTTGTCTGAAAGCTCGCTCCCTGGACTCGCTCCCCCTGCTAATGGAGGCTGATCCCCCAGCAGTGTTTGTCTGAAAGCTCGCTCCCCCTGCTGTTTTTAGCAGTGCAGGTTTATTCACGGTTCAGGGACAGGATGCATCATGCTTTGGCAGACGTTGCCCTGTCTTCATCAGGGATTACATTAAAACAATTACAATGAATGTCCTTCATACTTAGTAATTCACTTCATGCAGTTACTGTATATGGCAATGGCAATTTCCGAAAAAAAAACAAAAACATCTCATTTCTTATAAGTCGGCACCTTCAACAAATTGCATCCCCAGATGCTGAAAACAATATTCCTGAACTCACTAGTTCCAGTAGGAAGAGCAAGTTCACAATCTGCGCTACAGTATGCAGAGCTGCCTCGTTACACAGGAGCTGTACAGAAATAAGTAGCCCTTATGTTACAGCGAGAGGCTTACCTTTTGTAACACACAGTTACTGTACTTGTAACTGGATTAAACACATAAACTGGGAGTCAGCCAGCCATATGTGTGCTTCACACTGCCACTGATCAATCATGCTGCCCTGCTCGCTGCATTCAGAACAGATACAGCAGAGCCACCCTTGAAAGAACATCAAAACACTTGGTGGTTCAGAGAGGGTGATGTTTTTATCTTAAAGTCCCAGAAACTGGTGGAGACGTGTGGATACAAATGATCCAGCCTGCTACACAATGCCCCGGTATGACTGTTGTTCAAAATGCTCTGCAGTAATGCCAGGTCGCTCTGCTGCGGTTTTGCACATGTGTGACCCCTCTTCGTGCAACACTTTATTTAACTGCTCTATTTACCCATCCTTTAAACAAATGTAAAAAAAACAATAAAAAGCCATTTGGCTGCCATCCACAATGTGTCAGATGGTTTGCTCCAGTCTTCCTCTCTTTAAACTGATTAACCGCAGACACAGCTCAGCTGCTGTTTTTATCATTTTCAAGCGCTGTGCAGAGGGCTGCAAAGAGACCAGAACGACCAAACAAACATTCCTGTAGTCCACTAAACAGGCGTCTAGTATTCTTATTTCCACTTGAATCAATCCTGTGAAGGTGGAGCAAAACAAAACACTGCTTGACTAATACAAATGGCAAAGCGATCCACGTTACACAATTTTTAGTTCACAGAATACATATATGTTTATTTTAAACCATCCGAACGCCGGTGCACTGTCCAGATCTTTCGTTTGGGGTAAATCACTGGGTAACTCAACTCTCATAACAATGAAGTCCAATTCATTTTAAATTGTGGGTGTGTGTTTCCTACTTCAAAACTATTTTGACAGCTGATTATTAAGCTCCGTGCTCTCCTGCAAGCAAAGAGTGTGATGCAGTGAGGAGGCTCCAAGCTGCAGAGTTCACAATCATTTTAACTTGTACGTGTGTCCCAACCCCCCAGTCCGACTGTTCCAGATATTTTTAACCTGTACGAGTCCCGTGTCCCCCCCTGACTGTTCCAGATATTTTTAACTGGTACGTTTCCCCCTCCCCTCCCCTCCCCTCCTCCTCCTCCTTGTCTGCTCCAGATATTTTTAACCTGTACGTTTCCCCCTCCCCTCCCCTCCCCTCCTCCTCCTCCTTGTCTGCTCCAGATATTTTTAACCTGTACGTTTCCCCCTCCCCTCCCCTCCCCTCCTCCTCCTCCTTGTCTGCTCCAGATATTTTTAACCTGTACGTATCCCCCTCCCCTCCCCTCCCCTCCCCTCCCCTTCCTTGTCTGCTCCAGATATTTTTAACCTTTACGTTTCCCCCTCCCCTCCCCTCCCCTCCCCTCCTCCTTGTCTGCTCCAGATATTTTTAACCTGTACGAGTCCCGTGTCCCCCCCTGACTGTTCCAGATATTTTTAACCTGTACGTTTCCCCCCCACCTCCTCCCCTCCTCCTCCTCGTCTGCTCCAGATATTTTTAACCTGTACGTTTCCCCCCCACCTCCTCCCCTCCTCCTCCTCGTCTGCTCCAGATATTTTTAACCTGTACGTTTCCCCCTCCCCTCCCCTCCCCTCCCCTCCTCCTCCTCGTCTGCTCCAGATATTTTTAACCTGTACGTTTCCCCCTCCCCTCCCCTCCCCTCCTCCTCCTCGTCTGCTCCAGATATTTTTAACCTGTACGTTTCCCCCACTTGTCTGTTACAGATATGGCTGTGCCGATCCAACAGCTGACTACCAACAACCATAGCAGCGCAGCCCGGGAGAAGGTTCCCTTTACACTGATTACCCGGAAAGAAAAGGTACCACTCGGGCTTGGGAAGGGCTAGACTACACAGGACATCACAGGCTTCAGGAACGCTCGGAGAATCGCTCGGTCAAGCACAATTCAGCCAAGAGGAAATACTTACTACAGTTTAGATCAGGGGGGTTGTAAAATATCACAATTCAAAGAAATCAAAACATCTAGTTCATCATCATCAGATAGTCATTGAACCAGGTGCGGCTGATTTCATCTATAATTATGATCATCAGAGCGACACTGGCTTAGACGCTCTGAATGTCCAGTAACACTGCAGATGGAGCCACCCCCAGGGCAGGGGCTCTGAGAGGTCAGCAAAGGGATACAGGGTTCGAGGAGCAAAACTCATCAAGTGGGAATGCTCTGTACTCCAGCTACATTCCGCACGGTTTCCCCAGTGCTTTTGTTAGATAACAAATCTGAGAACGGTAGAAATGTGAAGTGTTGAAAGTTGTGAAACAAAAGCAAGAAGTAGCCAAATGTTATTTGTATCTAAATAGGTATCTATTATACCAACAAAAGCACATGTGAACAGGAATGTGGCATGAAGGGCTACAGCTCCACAAACGCAGTCCTGTGCATCTAGTGTTGCGTACCGTGCACACGTAGGTATTTCATTACCAAGTTCTATACAGGTACGTGTAAAATGTAGCGCAGCAAAGACTGTAACCTATATGTAAGCGACTGTGTAAATACCAGTTTCTAATAGGCTTACCACCAAGGCATTCAGTATTGCAAGAGCAATCGTTTTAAAGAAATAAAAAACTGATCAATGTCAGCCTGTTCGGCTCTGTGCTTCAGACACGCACACATCTCCATTTAAAAAATAAAGAAGTAACAAAATAAACCACATCTACGGGAGTAACCTCTAATGGTGTCTGCTCTGACCTCACCCACCGGGCACAGCCAGACTCGACCTCAGTAACCATAGAAACAATGGCTAATCCAATTGAAAGGCTTCATTCAGCCTCCCTGGTGGTTTCTGCAGGAGTCTATTTGTGCTATTCCTCCAGTTCTAAGGTCACTACACTGGCTTCCTGTGTTTTCTGTGTTCTTCAGGTCCATGAATGTATTAGCAGATTTCATGTTGTGTTTGGGTTGCTAACAGACATGGGTATTTTGCCTCCTCTTAGTCATTTCTGTACACAGCCTCAAGCAGGGTTCACTTCAGGCTCAGCGTGTTTTCATCTCCATGTTGAAGAGTGCCAGCAGTGAAGTGCAGCGCAGCTCGTCTCCTCTCTTTCTGGAATCAGTAAAGATAGCCTTCTTGGTTTTCTGTGTTTTTTGTAGTGTGGAGAAATACTGTATGAGAAACGGCACTATGAGAAAGCCAAGTGGGCTTGCATCCCAGTGCAGGAAGAGAAGTACGAGCAGAGCACATGCCTAGGGTTCATGAAGCTCATGAGATACATCTGTGAGCAAAACTCATCAGGTAACACATTCCAAGAGTTTCTTAATGGGAAAGTCTTGAAAGGGCTGGGATACTGCACAGTGCATTGCTACTCCACTCCCGTCCTCTGACAGCCCTCACACAGAGCATGTCTATTTTAAACATCTCAGTACTGCTGCTGTTTAACTGACTACTGTAACAAAGCATGCTGGTGTTTCGGAATGGGACTGCTGCACTAAATGCATCAATCCCTACAATTACTTGTTCCATTTTCTACATGCAAGTTTAACACAGACTGCCAATACAGTACAAGTGCACATGGCCAGTGAATAGAACAGTTCTCAAGTAACGTTGTCATTGATTAATATAGCTCGGCTCCTCGTTATCAAACAAATACAAGTTTAAACAAAGTCTCGACTATTCAAAAGATTATTGAAATCCTGCATTTGGACTTGAGTGCTGCTATGGATATGTATTAATTATACTATTTTAGGTCAGCACATTATATTTTTGTTAGCCAAATTAATTTTAGGCAGATGTTTTAAATTCAATTCTAGTTTTGTTAAATGATCTGCTACCTATTGCAAAACGCTTTGATAATCTTCCTGTAAACACACACACACACACACACACAGAGATGGAAATGCTAAATGAAATGGCTCTCTGTGATGCGTGGAACACACACCCAGTCTAAAGGTTTCGATGCTCTGCTGGTCCAGGTTCCTATCTGGGGATGACGATCCCCATCGTGACAGTGGTCCGCACGGAGCAGTCCCGGTCGCTGCTCTCACGGGAGGTGATCGTCGCGTACCACCTGCCAGCGCAGCACCAGGATCACCCGCCGCAGCCCAACGACACAGACATCGTCATCCAAGAGTGGCCTGCCAGCATCATTTACACAAGGTAAGCACGGCTTCAAATCAAGACCTCGACTGAGGGGGCGTGGCACTGCAATTCACTGAGGGGGCGTGGCACTGCAATTTGAAGAGCAATCTGACCCAATTTATTCTGCCTTCCGTCTTGACAACCTAGTCTAGCAGACAACTGATTATCCCAGAAGCTGTTTCTTCAAATTCTCAAAAGGAGTAGTTGGCATACTACAGCACCTGCTCATACTACAGCACCTGCCCATACTACAGCACCTGCTCATACTACAGCACCTGCCCATACTACAGCACCTGCTCATACTACAAGCACCTGCTCATACTACAGCACCTGCCCATACTACAGCACCTGCCCATACTACAGCACCTGCTCATACTACAGCACCTGCTCATACTACAAGCACCTGCTCATATTACAGCACCTGCTCATACTACAAGCACCTGCTCATATTACAGCACCTGCCCATACTACAGCACCTGCCCGCTCATACTGCCCAACTGGCTAGAAGCCAAATGCCTTGGATTGTTTTGGAAAAGTAACCTGTGGATTACAATCACAAAACTATGCAAAGCAGTCCTGCGCTAACACTACTATTTTAAATGCAGTAACTTTGCAGGATGCTAGGTTTTTTGTTAAAAGAAACACTGATGTTTAAAAATGACAAATAAATAAGCCAGAAGGTTTATTTAGAAGCTCCTACATGCATTTTGTTTATTGTTTATTTTTTTGTTACAGTAGTTCTGTAATCTTAGCAGTTTAATATTCACTTTATAAAAGAAATGGTCCAGTGGTGGGAAGTGCTTTGTAAATATGGCCCATTGACCCGCTGCATCTCAAATGCTGGTCCTGGGTAGAAGTTTAACAGCTCCCTGTGCTCGGTTTCAGATCCTTCAGCAGCGTGACTAACGAAGGCTCCATTCTGAACGAGATCAACCTGCTAGTGGAGGCGCTGGACATGCCACAGATCCACATGGAGGATTCCTTCATCGTGGCCGGATACACCAATCCAGCCGCCCCCATCCGAAGCAATGAAATCTGGGTCCTGCACAGGCCATGACAGGGACAGCACCTTCAAGAGGCACGCCATCCACACACACACGAAGTAGATAACTTATTTACATGTCTTAATGTGCGGCGTGTTTCGAAAAACCATAAAAACCAAATCTGAGAATCACTGAACCCAGCTGGCTGTACGACAATCAAGCATGTTGTTTGACACCCTCCCCTGGCATTCCTCAAAGCCATGTTCACAAGCAGACTGCACGCACGCACCTCTCTCAGATTCCTAGCAGGCATTACTTCTGTCTCAGTGTTAGCGAGTGCACCGCTGCTTTAATGACTACTACTAAAAGAATCAGAAGGAGGGTAAGGTGGGCACTGCAGCAGTGTGTTACTGTGGGTCAGAGTATTACGAATGTTATCCACACTGATACCGCCACTATTGTTGTTAAATATTCAGACCTTCTGTAACTCTGCTGTTGAAGTGTGCGACGTGTGCGTGTACGTGTGGGTGCGTGCGTGTGCGTGTGCACGCGTGTATGTGCACATATGTATGTGTGGGTGCGTGCGTATGTATGTGTGGGTGCGTGTGTGTGCGTGTGTGTGCGTGTATGTGTGTGCATGCGTGTATGTGCACATATGTATGTGTGGGTGCGTGCATATGTATGTGTGGGTGCGTGTATACGTGTATGTATTGCAGCTTAAAAGTAAGAAAGCAAAAAGTTATATTTTTATTCATTTTTAGCGTATTAGGGTTTAGGTATTCAAAACTAAAAAAAAAAAAAAATGACTTGTTAGACGAGCAATTAAAACATTTAGAAGTATTTTTATCTGCTGTGTGATTTTTTTTCTAATACATTTGAATTAAAAACAGAAAGTGGCGCTGGTCTCATGCATTTTAAGCACTTGTGTTAGAGGTTTTTCGCAATGCTTTTGTGTTATGAAACATGGCAATAAACTGGACTGCTTTGAACTGTGGAGCTTTCTTGTACATTTCATATCATTGGGAATTGTCATGTCAGGTTCAGACAGAGCGGATTTTTAACAACCCTCTGCTGAAAGAAATCACAGCAGCGTCCCCAAGCCTCTTCAGCTCGCCGTTGTCGTCAGTTAAACTTCAGTGCAGATCCATAAAACTCCGGGTACAGCACTATACAGCTTTGGGTTTGTTAAGGCAATTCACGGATGAACTCCCACTGGACCCTGATTGGAGCCATTCCAGGATTTCCTATTAGAGTTGAGATGAAGTCCATAAACTACACTTCAGTGGTAGAAGACAGATACAATCATGTATTATACCAATGCACGTTGTTAGACACTGAAATAGGTTCATCAGGTAAAGGTAGCCTTTCTGAGAGAGTCACTAACTAAGCCAGACTGTAGAGCTGCGTTCAGAAGTGTCATGAACCTGCTTCGATGCGCTAAGCAATGGGAGTCTTGTTACAGAACCATCCTTGCAGGGCCACATGACAGTGATTTTAAAAAGGTCAAGCGCAACATCAGACAGTACTGCTCGCTGTGCATTTCCAAACAGAAACATCTTGCATGCCAGTGTTCACAGCATGCCTGTCTGTAGCCTGGGGCCAGGTACACACTAGGCTGGGGTGGGCAAGGGGAGGCAGGGTGCAACTGGGGAGGAAACCGACCAAAATACCCAAAGCTGTAGCGCTTTACAATTGTGCTCAGCTTTACATTCAAATAGAATTCCTCTGTGTCCCTTTACTACAGTCTTCCACATCTGTCCTTCTCTGTACACACTCTCAAAGTAGCAATGCTAGTTTTTAGTACCAGGAACTCAAGCTACCCTGTCCAGGAAATTCTAGTTTTGTGAAAAAGTTGCATTTGATTAAAAGTGAAATAACTTCAAGTAATGTAGGTCAAGTTTTTAGACTCAAGTAAATCTGTCCTCAGTGACCTGCATCTGCAGATCATGTAACAGTTTAACAGCCACAACCCACAATGGTTTCCATGATAATGAGCAGGGGGAAGCCTCGGCTTTGTTTCCACTGTTCCTGGCACAGCTGCACTGCACTGATGATGCGACTGACCTCGGGAAACCCAAGGGAGGAAGGTTGCCAACGGGACACTCTTGAAAATGAAAAGGATTTTATTTGAATGTATTTATTCTAATTTAGTCTTTATTCCCCGGTTGGAAAAGGAGCTGAAACTGTTAACAGTCTCTATTACACCTCCCTCCCAAGGACCTTGAAATCCTGGCAGGCTTGTCCTTGATGTATCTTGACTGGTCCATTATGCTAGAGTACTACTGTATCTGTCCATACCTGCAGAAACAAAAGCTTTCAGCAGAGAAGTGGAATTCCTGCCAATACAACGTGTTCAAACTGTCCAAGCAAACTGCACATCCCAGAACCATTCAAACAACTGTTCCAAGACAGCAGGACAGACTGCACATGGCGCTGTGCTCCGTCCACAAGACAGCAGGACAGACTGCACATGGCGCTGTGCTCCGTCCACAAGACAGCAGGACAGACTGCACATGGCGCTGTGCTCCGTCCACAAGACAGCAGGACAGACTGCACATGGCGCTGTGCTCCGTCCACAAGACAGCAGGACAGACTGCACATGGCGCTGTGCTCCGTCCACAAGACAGCAGGACAGACTGCACATGACGCTGTGCTCCGTCCACAAAACAGCAGGACAGACTGCACATATTGCTCCATCCACAAAACAGCGTGCCTCACTAAAGGCTACTAATAAACACAAGCTCCCAGGAAACTGTTACCTGCACAAGAACCCATTTACCCCACAGCTGGGTATTGCGTAGCCAGTATTTAAAACTAAACAAACAGTCTCACAGTTACTGTTTCTATTTGCTAATCTTCACTGAAAATCGATCTAGAACTAGACCATAAAAAAAAACCACACCCCCCCCCCACAGCTTCAGAATACTTCAGAAAACGACCCAACCAACCTCTCGTAATGAAAATGAAAGCCTGTTATGAGATCCTCCCCCCCACCCCAGTGTGTCCCAGTCCTGTCATACCCAGCCCTTGCTTTCTACATACCTGTAGATACTTGTTCTGATGTGCCTTCAGCCCCTCCCCCAAAGGCACCACAAACTTCTCCACGCTGCGCTGGTGGGAGTAGGCCTGGATATCGGAGGACTCCTCTGAACGCAGCTCGATGTGAGAGATCAGCAGGTTAGAGATCACCTGCTGTACTGCCTGCCCGGAAAAAACAACACCCCATTTCTATTAGGAGCTGTACTCCAAATCCATCGGGTTTCAAAACACATGACATACATACATGCAAGCCATAACACACAAGAAGTGTACTGTACTAATACAAGGCATTGTAAGGCAAAGTATAATAGAAAAGACACTTTATATACACACACTTATTAGATACGATAGACGAATATGCAAGTTTACACTGCAAACATAAAACTACAAAAAATGCAGAAAACAGACTCAAAGGGATTTCTATTTTAATGAAAGAAACTGAAGTGGATTGTGAGGTACTGCAGCTTTAAGAGCATGTCTCTAGAATGAACCAGAGCGACAGGCCTGAGAAACGTAAGGCAGGGTCAGCCCACAACCCTGTATCCATGGTGCCTGCGCCCCAGGCCTCTGCTGTTCTAATGCATGGCAAGGGAGGTGCACTGAACAGCGTTCTTCAGGGGAAGAGCTACTGCAACAGGTATGCTACGGCTCAATAGTGCTGAACAATGCAACAGGAATTCACATCAGGTTTTGTGTTATTTAGTTTATTAACTTGTAAGAAGCTTGGTCCTGCAGAGAGCACGCGTTTCGGCCCGTGCCTTCTTGAGTGTGCGGAAAACAGACTGTACCGAAAAAAGAACTTCAACAGGGGGCCCCTTGACAGTGCCGTCGGCAGCACGTTTGCGGAGGCATTGCAGAACACAGGCAAACTCTTTCTACTTGTTGAAAAGGGCAGAACGAAATGCATTTCCAGTATGCAGCGTGTGTGTATCCTTCACTCACCCGTGTGTCGCTGCCCGGAGTGGCACTTAAAGCCAGGACTCGGAACTGCCTGCTGTGATTACCCAGCTCCCTGACGACCTGCAAACAACAGAGACAAGTAACCAGGGCTGAGGGCAAGTCCAATTCCAATTCCAATTCCAATTCCAAATTCCAATTCCAATTCCAAATTCCAATTCCAATTCCAATTCCAATTCCAATTCCAAATCCTTCAAAAGGAACTGGAATTGGAATTTGAGAGACATAATTAGAAGCTCATTTTAACAGAATACTGCTAATTGCAATTTTGATCAATGATGATGTGTTGGAATTGATTAAAAGGGAATTGGAAATGGAATTGATGAACACTAATTGATCCCAAACCTGGCTGTAACTATTGACCCCATCCATTTACTTTAACAACACTGCCCTAGACATCTTGATATTTCCACTAAATACTGCGGCCCTGTTCTGAATCCAGCGCAGCACACGTGGGTCGAGATGGCCATGTCTGGTGATGTTCTGATGAGAACACTTTGGTTCATTGTTATTGATGTCACGATACGATACATAGTGTGATACGCAGATCACCATGTGGAAAGAGTCACGATAAATGCAACGCTTCTGATGGGCTACTTGTATGATGCACGAGAAGATCAAATGGTCCTTGTGTTAAAAGACCAAAAGCAAATGAGTTAGGAAGAGCATGCATTCATACCAACTATAAAGCACAGCTACTCTTCAGTCCAGACCCACTCGCTGTGCTAGGATGAGCCACAGCATGCTGTGCCTTTGGTCTCGTACAACGATACACAGCTCTGCTATGACATTATATCTCATGTAAAGTAGAAGGACTCATCGATTCACGTTGAATCGTTCCACCCCTGCGATTCACACTTTGTAGTGCTCCTTTAGTGTAGCTTGCAGTAGCTCGTCTCAGTGCAGTTTGGTTACTGTGCGGCAGTACCTGGCAGTACGCGTGGTTGCCCAGAGCCTTGTGAGCCTCGTCAATGACCACACACTTAATCTGGACGGCAGGGCAGGCCTCTCGGGACAGGTCATTCACCATGACCTGCGGGGTCAGGAAGAAGACTCTCCGCTGGCTCCAGATCTCCCTGCGGCTCAGCGCCTGCGTGCTTCCTGAGGAGACAGCGGGGAGCGTCAGTTAGGGAGACGCGGCTCCATGCACAAGGAACAAATGGGAGGGTAAAGTGAACCTGGTTATACAATTCATGTGGTGCTTGGGCAGTGATTTCTGCTTCAGCAATAATACCCGACGCAAATGAGCCGTGTCCTTTTCAAAAGTACATAAGGTGAAATATATATAATATCTTTATTTTATATAACGCCTTTCATCGAGGGCCACCATCACAAAGCGCTTTACAGAGGTAGGCTGTGAACTGTGCATTACATGCAGAGTCACTTACAATAGAACACTGATTTAACATCTCATCCGCAGGACGGAGCACAAGGAGGTGAAGCGACTTACTCAGGGTCACACAGTGTGTCCGTCAGTGACAGAGGTAGGATTTGAACCGGTGACCTTCTGGTTACAAGCCCTGGACTTTAACCACTGGACCACACTGCCTTCTTGGGAAATAAGACTCCTATTGCATAGCAGTTTCACCCATTCCAGGTTTTAATACAAGCTTGATTAGCCCCTGTGTACCGCTAACAAGCGCAGGTGTGTCTTATTAAAAACTCATAGAACAAACCGGGAGAGATCAAGCTGTTACAGTCTGCAATGGGAGTCTTATTTCCATCCCTGTATCCCTCACACTTTGATTTACAGAAGCAGAATGCACGTTTTGCTTTTTATGGTGCACATTAGACAAACCTGCGCTTCTCTATACATGCCTAATTAAATTGAAGAGTAAAGCCTGAAATGGCTTAATCTGCTGTGTAATCGGGATGCTCTGTAAAGTGTCAGGTCTACGGGTGTGTGGAGTACCACTGACACCTGCTGGACAGAAGAAGAAGGACATTCTGCACGGTCACTAAGAGTAACTCAAAGGTTTACTTGGTGCTTGGTTTAACTTTTCATCCCCTGACAAGTTCACTTAACTTTGAAACACCTCTGGAAGCATTGCACTGTGGAGCGGGACAGAGTTATGTCACTTCCAGTTGAAAAACTTATACTCTGTGTGTTATTTAAAGTCAGAAAGCAGGGTGGCAGCGCATGTGTTAGGTGTTCTAGACGCATCGGTGACAGTCTAACCAGCAAATCAAGCACAGGGCTGGCAATTAGACTCCCATTGAATAGCAGTTTGATCCATTCCTGGTTTTACTAGACGTTTCATCAGATGCACCCGAGCGTGATACCTACACACTGCAGCTAATCAAGCTCGTATTAAAACCTGGAACGGATGAAACTGCTGTGCAGTAGGAGTCTTATTTCCATCCCTGAAGTACAGGGGCTGCTCAGTGGCATTGTGTGAAAATCAGTCAAATATCAAGCCATCCTTACTTGTATTACTTGTATTGTAACGCTTGAAATGTTTTTGCTTACGATTGTAAGTCGCCCTGGATAAGGGCGTCTGCTAAGAAATAAATAATAATAATAATAATAATAATCCTTACCGGTCATTTCAGCCATGTGCTCCTGTGGGATACCCATCACCTTGTAGCAGGCTTCAATCTGCTGCGCCACCAGAGGTTTCGTGGGAGCCAGAAATACGATCTTGCCAGACGGGTACCACCGGTAAAAGTTGTACATGACCACGGCGGCAATGAACGTCTTCCCCAGCCCTGTGGGCAGACACACCAGCGTGTTCTGAAACAGAGCGGCCTGGGAGATACTGAACTGGTAACCCCGGACGGGGTAGTTGGTGGGGTAGATCCAGACATCGGCGGAGGAGATGTCAAACCCGGGCAGGTTTTCAATGGCGATGGGCGCATTGTGCGGGTTTGGTGGCAGGGCTGCTGCTTCTAGCCGTGGCTTTCCCGAGCGCAGATCGCCGGTGCCGGACGCATCCAAGCTCTTTTCGGCTTCGTAAACGGCAACCAGCATCAGATCGTCTTCACTGTCATCTTCAAACCCGGCGGCACAGACAGTGTCCGCCGCGGTGCGAGAACCGATCTCCCCCCAGAGCGGATTCCGGTACAGGGGCGCTGGCGCCGTTTTAGTTTTCAAGGCGTTGTTGTTGTTGGTGTTGGTGTTGGTAGCACCTCCGGCACCGGGGCTCGCTTTCCTTCTTGCCTGCACGCTGTTGCTTGTCTTTGGCGGCTCGGAATGACCCTGGTTTTGGGGCACACGGGTACCCCAAGTCTGGAATAAGGTCATCTGCTTCCCAGCGCTCATATTTACACAGTGAAATGCCCTTCTGTGAGTGGCAGTGCGTCAGTCACCTTGTGAAAGAGATGAACATTTTTCTTTGAAATTATAAGTCAAACAAACACTCAGACTTGCTTTGCGAAGCCGTGTCTCGCTCATGCCGTGCTCCCCGGTTTCATACTCCCCGTGTTTGCAATTTGAAAGCGGCGCTGTCGGGTTAAAGGTCAGGACCCATCTGCTCGATCTGATTGGCTGAGGATGACAATTCTTTAACGGATATGCCGTCATGCCACGCAGAGCTGCAGAAAAACTAACCAGCTGGCGGGTGCGAATGCAATTAATACACGTGCAAAACCAAATGCATCACTTCATTGTTAGAGTCAGTTATCCGCTTGAAATATTTTGTTTAGTCAAATGATTAGGAATAATTATCATGTAATAAAAAATACATTAGCTACTGCAAGTTACATAGAAAGCATGTTCGCGACTTCTGTCTTCTTGCAAAAATTAAACAACTTTAGTTCGTGCTAAACATCAAACTAATTAATCAATAATAAGACCCTGCCTGGAAGAGTGTAGCGGCGTCCTGGCCGCGCCTCCCGCTTTTATACACCAGCCCTGCTCAAGAGTTCAGGGTTCATCACAGTTACAACTTGAAGATGGCCGCTGAACTAACACGGGGATGGAGCGATGAGCAACTCAAAAGTGACGATCTCGCCAAGAAAGACATTATAAAATTCTTACAAGACCATGGCGCCGACTCGGTGGGTGTACAAATCATTTTGCATTATCTTAGTGATACTATTGGCATGGTCTGCGGGTCTCTGTCTAACGCAGGGCGCCTTCTTGCTATCGCCGCAAAATGCGTGTTCTGCGCAGCATCGTGCGTTGTGTAAATCATACGGTGTGATGAAGTTAATAGTCGATTATTTGATCAACTTTTAATTTAAACGTTGCGTATGTTATTAAAAAAATATATCTAGGACTAAAACTAGAATATTCGAGTTCTACGCAGTTTATTTCAGAATTCATATAAAGTCGTTTTTTATTATTTTTATTTTCTACACAGCGTATAAGCACTTGAAGTATTTAAGTCCAGAATAAATCCTAACCCTTTCTCTGGCAGCAGTCTTTGTGCGGCCTCTTCCCACAGGTAATGGAAACCCCGAACACGCTGCAGACAGGAGATTGTATGCGGGGTCTTGTGACTCTGTTGTTGTATATGTGTGGATTGTGTCGCGTATTGAATGGCCTCCTCTCGTCCTTACATTTTGTGGTGTTCATATTCGTGACTATTCCAATCCCCATTGTGAATGATTATTAGTTTCAGTAAACTCCAGTATAGACCTTGCCCCTCGCTGATGTGCCTGTCCTGTCTCCTTCAGTTTCTTGCAGAGCACAAGCTTATGGGAAACATCAAGAACGTTTCCAAGACCGCCAAGAAGGAGCAGCTAATTGCAGCCTACAGCAACCTCTTCGAGAGCAAGGTACAGGGGTTCTGAAAAGAAACGGCTTTGCAAATCATGTGTCTGCACATTGCACAGAACTGCAGACTGCTACCAAATAACCTGCCAGTGAAAACAGAAACCACTACTCTACTCAGTCATACCTGTGTCTGCATGGCCCTTTATTTAGACACAAGCTATATGAATTGGATACTTGTTAGTGTTGACCATGTTGCTTTTTATATAGAGTAGCTTCTATAAAGGGTTCCTCGTAGCTGGTTGAAGTGAGGATTTTGCAGGAAGCTCCACAGGGGCCATACCCTCCGTGTGTGTTCATTTCCTGCTGTGTATCGTTCTGTATCCAGAGATTTAAAGGCACAGACCCGCTGGAGAAGGTCACGGAGCAGGTCAAGGCTGTCAAGATTGAAGAGAAGGAAAGTAAACCAGAGGAGGTCGTGGACGAGGTGAGATATCTCGTTAAACTGAGGTGTATCGCATCTCGGGTATGAACAGTCCATCTGCACTGCCTCCACCAGGGATGCAAATAAGACTCCCGTTGCATAGCAGGGTCACCCATTCCAGGTTTTACAACCAGCTTGATTAGCCACAGTGTAATGGTAACAAGCCTGTGTGTGTCTTAAACTGAGTAAAACCAGGAATGGATCAAACTGCTAAGGAATGGGAGTCCTTGCCTATTAACAGTGATGTTCTTGTGTTTTTTTATTTTTAAAAAGGGTCCTCCTAAATACACCAAATATGTGCTGAAGAAGGGAGACAAGGAGAACTTCCCAAAGAAGGGCGAGGCTGTGGGCTGCTGGTACGTCGGCACCCTGGAGGACGGGACTGTCTTTGACTCTAATGTGACCACATGTAAGCTCCTGAACACAGGGTGACTGGACCCCTCCCTGGGGCTACTGCCCTGTACTGCAGAATCCCACTTTAACATGACCGTGTGCCCGGGGACGACCTAGGGATGTGCCGACGCCTCGGTATCACTTTAATCACTCCCCATCCAACGTCAGCAGCCGACCCAGCCATGACATGCTCAGAGAATCTCTCCTGATTGGCCACGGGTAGAAAGTGACCGGAGATCCATTTCTCAAGGTAGAATCCAGGTGTGTTCGTTTCTGTAGACACAGAATACGGTTACCATGCGACTCCCATGTACACCAGGACAGTGCAGGCTTTTCAACTCGCATGGCAATGCATTCTGGTATGTTTTATCTGTCTCGGGTACCTTTTACAGCAGGATTACACTTACCACAGTGTCCCAAACTGCCCTAGTGTACATGGAGTCATATGGTAACCCTAACACAGCACCCTCCAGCACACACAGGGCAACGTGCTGTAGAGCGACCCAGGAATATTTACATAGTGTGCAGTGTGGTAACCCTAACACAGCACCCTCCAGCACACACAGGGCAACGTGCTGTAGAGCGACCCAGGAATATTTACATAGTGTGCAGTGGTGCCCTGTGGTTTAATGGGTCGGTATTGACTGGGGGAGGGGGTGCTTTTGAGAGCGTATCCACTATTTTTGTGATGATTCTCTGTAATATTACTGAATGCGTCTCGTTCACAGAGCGGTTCAGTCTGATCCTGCGTGGAGTGAGTCTCGTTCACAGAGCGGTTCAGTCTGATCCTGCGTGGCGCGAGTCTCGTTCACAGAGCAGGTTCAGTCTGGTCCTGCGTGGAGCGAGTCTGTGTTCATGACTCTTATTTACAGGATGGTTTGATTTTGTCATTGCAGCAGCCAAGAAGAAAAAGCAGTCCAGGCCTTTCTCCTTCAAGGTTGGTCTTGGAAGAGTTATAAGAGGGGTAAGTGAAGAAAGTATAAAAAGGATGAAAGTCCTTCAGTAATCCCAGTCCTTCACTTCACGTCTCGCGGACATGTTTGTTCTTTGGTGGTTAAAGTTCTGAACACCCCCTAGTTCTTGAGAAATTGTTGTAATTTCTATCAGGTTGTAATTTCTATCAGGTTGTGTATACCTTCATAGAAGTGTTGAAACTTCTATGAAGGTATACACAAAATTGTCTTTGAATATCAAACTGTATGTAATCATCAGAACTTTAAAATGACTTGCTTTTATAGTGTGTGTGTTCTGTGCAGTTTCACGGTTGCGCTGTGGTGCTGTCAGTGTGTCCTGTGCTGCCTCCATTAATCGCACCGTTGGCTCCGTTTCATTGAATTGCACCCCAGTGTGTCTACGGGATATTGACTCGTGCACCTCTCTGGAGTCCCCTGAACTCACCCGCTGGCTTCTGTTTGTCCCTCTGCAGTGGGACGAGGCTGTGCTGACCATGAGTAAAGGAGAGAAAGCCCGCTTGGAGATCCAGTCCGAATGGGCCTACGGGAGGAAGGGGCTGCCCGATGCCAAGTATCCTTTTCACTGATTTCCAGGAGTGGAAATAAGACTCGTGTTGCAAAGCAGTTTGATCCAGTCCTGCGTTTACTCCGATTTTAATGACACTTGTTATCTATGCACTGTGGCTGACCAAGCTCCTAGTAAAACGTGGAATGAGTGAAACTGCTATGCAATAAGAGTCTGCCAGCCAGCATGGTGCCAGTCTTGGCTGTCTCGTCTGCATTGCTACACTTCGTATATTGTTTTTTTCCTTAATCTTTTCAATAACAGAATCCCGCCGAATGCCAATCTTATTTTTGAAGTGGAGTTGGTTTCTATCGATTGATAAAGGAAGCCTTGTGGTTATACGAAGCCTGGAGTGCAGCCGTGTTTCGTGAAGACCCTGTTCCTGCGTTTCATGAGGGGGCCTGTAATGAAAGCGCTGGATCCGGGCTGGGTTACAGCATTGTTGTGTGTGGAAGTGCAGGCATCAAACCTGTGGTTCTGTTTGTTTTTGTTACTGATTATTTGCACTGCAATAAATAAACTGCTTTGATGAAACGAGCGCCTGCCTACCTTGTGTTGTCATTCTTGATGAGCTTTTAATAATAATAAGAGATTTTATTTATAGCGCCTTTCACAAGAAGTCTCAAGCTGCAAATTACAACAGTTTATCTGACTGGCTTCAGAACAAAAGCTACAAGCCAACATCCTTGGTGATATGCAGACCCTTCAATGCTCTACCAAAACAAGAACAATCCACAGCGTGGAGACTTGGGACCCGCTGTTGTGAAAGTGCGTGTCATGGAGTTCACGATGCCCCTTCTCATCTCCGTGACGTTTAGGATCTTCCACTTTCACCCAAATACTGCCAATAACCTCACTGGAAGAGTCTTCACTGCAGACACCGAGCAAGACGAAGGGATTGTCATGAAGATCTACTGAAACACAGCACTGGTTTCTAGCTAGAATGTGATCAGATGAAATGAAGTCACTTTTGTGTAGAATTACAATTCATTGCTGGGTTAAGCTGGAGCTGCCCTTGAAGGGGCGCAATGTCTTCTATCGGGGGAGGAGTTAGGTATCAAGAATACATGCCCTCAGCGCTGATTGATTCTGTATCCTCTATCCTAGATAATGGGCATTGTTTTTAGTTATTACTGGTGTTTAATAACGTAGGAGTGGATTTCTTTGAGTCTCAGTTCTCAAGGGGAATGATGTGCTGCACAAACCTGCTGCTGTCTGGAAAATGCCAGCTGCATCGCCAGCACCAGGGGGTGCAGGGCTTTTACAGGTAAAACTGCAAAACCAGTACTGTACAAAAACGACCAGCTCGGGGCGTTCTTTAGTTTCAGGGGGCCCGGCTATGGCGTTAGGGTTGTCAACTGGACCCATAATTCCAGGACACTATGAATCAATATTAGATCAACGAGTAGAAAGTGCGAGAGCAGCTTCAATAAATGAGTGTAATAGTTTAATTGCGGTGGCGATTCTATTAGGAAAGCATCAGAACATGTATTCAAATAGTGATGCTTGAAACGTTACATGGTAATAATTGGCTAGTCTAAATTAGCAGAAAAAAAAAAAACACTGGCAACTACTAAATAAAAAAATAAAACAGTTAAATGTCGTAGTTAGAGAATTTTGAATTCACCAGCGCACTCTCTCGTTTAACCTTGTGGTTAAGTTTCTATTTATGTAATATTTCTTCCTGATACACAGTCCTGCCCCACTCACACAAACACAGCAAATCAGCAGACAGCAGGACAGACATTTCGTCTTTGCAATTTATTTATAGTTTCAGAACACCTTGCATTGAAGAGAAATACAGAAACAAACTTCCAGATGATAAACTGCGTCTTATTAAATTCTTCTCAAAGTACAATTGAAGGCCAGTCTGGGAAGCCTAGAACAGTGGCTCTTTTTGTTAATTTAATACAAAACAGCAACAGAAAAATCAGATATTGAATTTACTGGAGAAAATGTAAAAGCGTCTCTTAATTTAGTGCTCTATGCTCCTGTTGAATTTGAATTGAGCAGGATGTAAATTACTGCAGAGAGAGAGAGGCTCAGATAGACTAGAACAGAAAGGAAGGAAGGACCCATTGGAATGGGCTGGGTCTGTTGTGCATCTCCCCAGAGCAGAGCTGTTCCGTCAGCCCGGGCGTGTTTAGGAGTTGGAGTTGGGTCCCTTCTTCTTGCCGAAGGTGGGCACCACGTTCACGAAGCGACGGTTGTACTGGATTCGACGCTTGGCGCGCCCCGTCTTCTTCTTCTTCTTCTCCTGCTTGTCCACCTGGTGGGAAATGAAACAACAACAACTCCATTAAAACAGAACGAGCACAAATAAGGAGGGCATCTTTAAAGGCTGCACTTGCTACACAGAGCACGGATATCACAAACAATAAACAGCCCTAATCCTAACCCTGCTCATATTTCAGCAAACCTCACAGGGCTAGCGAGCATCTCAGTAGTTCTGGAGAAGCTCAAAGGTTTACACAGACACCAGGAGAAGCTCCTCTGGTTAATTCTTCACTTACCTTTGGCGTCTGTCCTCTGACTTTGCCAGCACGAGCCAAGGAACCATGGACCTTGCCTGGGGAGAGAAAGAGAAGAGTTCATTAAAACAGCAATGTTCGTTTCACTCCCCATGTCTGCTTCTTAACTTCAGTTTAAAACACTACCTACAATACTGTAAGCTTCAATTACACTGGTATTGTTAATAGCATTTTAATGTATTCATTCAAACTGGACCGTCACACATTGCATATTGGGCACAATAACTCCCTTGAACTTTCATCATCGACTCACAGACCTTCGGGATTGCAATTGTGTATAATCCCATGAACTGTTCTACAGATTTTACAGTAAACTAGGACACAGGACCCTATGTACCAACGAGAGAGAGAGGGGAGAGAGAGACCCACCTCCCAGCAGCCTGGCGGTCACTTCCAGAGTGCACTGCTCAGTGACGCCGCAGTTTCCCAGGACAGCCTCATCATCCAGAGGGGTGCCGGACAGCAGGATGACCTGGTCATCAGCAGCAAACCCTTCCAGAGACTCAATATGGGCCTGCAGCACACACACAGAGCAGGAAAACAAATGAGTTTCACTGATGACACTTCATATTACAGACTTGCTGAAAGTACACAAAAGGCCTTGTTTTGGCACAGAGGGCTTTCTTCAGTACCCCCTCTATCTGACATATAAGAACACATATTGAAGGCAGTATTGTAGAAGTGCGATATTGTTTCTGTATAATGATTCACCAAGGCTTGCTCACATGTCCCAACAGTAAATTAACGACATTAGTAAACTACTGAAACGGTGAAATGTTGAAGGAGTGCTGTATATAAAATAAACTCCCACAGATCCAATGTTAAAACCAGATCACTCTTTAGTCAGGTTTGAAGTACAATGCTCCAAAAAGGAGCTGTAATCAAAACATCAAATGACAAACACTGAATTTTCACAGAAGTTTAATTTTTGTTAGCGGGACCTCCAAAGAAAAGGGCCTTACTGACAGTCATCTTTACAAAAATCCATTCAACTTCAAGGAGTTATCATTTTTTACTACCATTTATACAAGGTGTGGGCCCAGCTTACACACACACGGCAACTCAAACTACAGCAGAACGATCCTCAGGGACTGTAGTTTCACCTCGGCGGACGTGTGCATGAATCTGAGCTCTGATAAAGTGCTGTGTCGAGTACTGAAGCACTTCCATGTTAGTCCTAGAACACACTTTCTAGAACATGCTTTCTGTAAACTGTGTCCACATGACTCGGAAGCACAGCACAGGTGTAGAAATACGAGCCAGCTGAGAGAATCTGAATACTGAGCTTAAGACTTAAAATCAGCCTAACCCAAACTGAAAGAATGAAGTGCAGCTTTGCAATGGCCCGTCTCTCTGCAGCGGGCAACGAGCCCGGCCCGTCTCTCTGCACCTATGCCAGAATTACTTTTCAGAAAACTGTATATGTATACAGACATTCATGTGCATCCTTCAACAATGCTTAAAACAAAGTGATGTGGCGAGCAGTGCAGCGTGTTCTTCCTGGTGGGGTCGCATGCCCGTACAGGGCTCTACATGCCTACCTTGATGTCCCGGACAGTCTCCTGCCCGGTCACCTCCAAGGTGTGGGTGCTCTGTGTGCGCACAAACAGCTGCATGGTCCGTCTGCAGGAGAGAAAGTGAACACCACAGGTCAGTCCAGCGATCACTGTTCTTGTATTTTCAACCACTTTCAGTGACGCCATTGGTTTGAAAAAACAGAAGCTCTAGTACCTGTGGTTATTGTTTAGTTACTTATAAATCGAGTAAACATGTTTGTGTTGTTGTTCGTTCCTTTAGTATAATTGTAGTTTTATTTACTGCAGCATAACTCATTTCAGCAAACAGTTGCTGTAATAATGAATGAACTGCCCCAGCTCTGCTGTGAACCTCAGATACATTGAGAACACATTGACACACTGTAGCTTTTGCTGCCTCGCTCCCACAATCTGACATCGCTTATAAAAGCGAGATTATTTCTCTCAAGAGCCAGCATGCATACAAATGTGCGCACAAAAACAGGATTCAATAAACTAGTTTATCGCGCGTTATTTCATAAAACAGTTTTGTTAACTGATGTACTGTTTATTTTGGCTGCATCCTAATTTATCTGATCGATGTCTTTGTAGCACGCAAAACCTAACAAACGGCTAATCTGTCAAATAATCTACTCGCAGTAGAACAGCAGTAGGCTGTGAATGAACTGCATTGCCTGCATGTAGGTATGTATAAAAAAACATAACCAGGGCAATGCACAAACACTGGTGGCGCTATCAACACGGAGCAAACCTTTACCAAGAAAGATGCACTCACTTTGCAGCTTCAACACACTCCATGTAACTCGCCATGGACCCGTGTTCATCCTGCCCAGTTTACTCTCGGTTTAAACGATCATTACAGCGACAGCTCCGAATAGTTTCGTTTAGGCATAAAGACACTATTTTCTCGTTAACTTGGTGCCCGTAACTACTTTATTTACGAGATCGTCCACAACAAAACCACAGGGTCCGGACCCCCGGTTCCGCAGAGAATGAACCCATGTGCTCGGGCCTAGCGGAGCAGTGCGACCAGGAGCGGATCCTTTCACTTCACTCGGACATCGCGGCTCGCCTCTCGCAACTCCTAACCTAATCACTACATAAAACAACACTGAAAGCGACACCATACGAACAGACACACTTTCACAAGCATGTATTCGAGTCAGACCGCGTCTCCGTCTGTTTAAATAGTCAGTAGTATCGATGCCGTGTACCACTTTGCACGAATTAACAAAACCTCAAGATTTCGTAAGCATTTTTAACATCTAACTACTTACCCGCGAACATAACACGTTTAAAACAACAGAACTGATGTTTTTATCAAGGTTAGACACGCGGATTAAGTACATTTTTTAGAAAAACAACGCCACGATTGCGCAGAAGAATTCACCCACCGTCTGTAGCGTGTGACTCCAACAGGAAAAAGGACTGTCCTTCCCTCTGCTGTGCGCATGCGCTGGTTTCAGGGGCACCGCGCTGCGTGATTTGAGCAGCATGCGTTACTGCTGCAGACACGGGGCGCAGCTGGGTCCAGTTTATATTCTGTAATTCCACTACAAGTTGGTAAATTCACTTTATTCTTCGTTTTAGGTAAAACAAAACTATATATATATATATATATATATATGTGTGTGTGTGTGTAATTCCAAGCTTTAGATGCGTGTGCTAAAAGAAAATGACACATTATAACAACGTCAAGATGGGCTGCATGGCCTCTCGTTTGTAAACTTGTTCTTATGTGTAAATGATCGACGCGGTGTTAAACAATCCTTTTTGTTGTTTTCTTTTGCCTGCAGGATTTAGGTATAAAGAAATCACGTGTACGTTTTTTTTCATTTTACATTCAAATCTATTTCATGTTGTCATTTCTTCCAAAGGTTTGACAGTGATGGAAGTCCAGTTCGGTTACATTGCATTTTTTTTGAGAATTAGGATATTATAAGGTAGTTGTAAAATGTAAAACGATTACAAAAATAACGTTTATAAAGACTTTGCGTTGTTAGCAAAGTTTGACAGAAATTAAATATTTATTGATCGAGATTAAAATGTATTGAACTATATTATTTAAACTGCTTACACTTTAGCCCGATCTCCTCCTAGCGAGTGGCAGATCAAGGTTTTTATGTTGCTGATATCATAGTCTTGTTGATTTCTTCTCCCAGGAACACGAATCCTCGGTCTGGCACCCTAATAACTGATGACAGATTAATAAAGTAAATATCTGAGCAGCATTAGGCTGTATAGCTTCCGCAATATCCACGTGTGAGGTCAAAAAGGTATTCTGTGAGAGAAAAAAACAAAAAAAACCTTGGAGTGCCAATCTCGACCCAAATTAAACTTCCTCCTGCAGTAATGTACAGTACAGCACCATTTGAATGGAAGGTGTCACTTTATATGTGAAATGTTGTTATCAAGCCCCCCAATTCTGGTAGGGCTGTATAAACTGGTTATACAGCGTATGTGCCACATCACCATTAGATTACATAGAACTGTCTGCCAAGCCTTTGCTGCTGTTTGTGAGGATCTTCACTGTCCATTTACTCCCCGCCTGGATCTTATTGGTATTGCACTTTGTCTTTGAAAGCAACCACAAACACTGTACATACTTATTAAAACAAACCGACCGAGCCCAAGACGAGGCCTGTCAATAGCACTTCAGTGTTCAAAGCCACAAGTGACAACAATTTAGTGTAAAGAATGACTTCACTTCATTCTCTACACACAAGCTTTTTTGGCTTTTTTTTGGTTGTATTGTAGGGAGGCTGGCCGTTTGCTCTAGAGCCAAGGGAACACTAAGCCAGGCACAGTGGCTTGTAACCTGGTTCCAGGAGCCCATGTTTGAGGCAACTCTGCTGTATCAAAGCCCAAGCCCCCCTTGGTGTGCCATGCAGTGGCATGAAACCTCGTCTCCCGAAACCAAGGCCCAAGCCACGAAGCAGCTTCGTGTTCCCTCAGTTTATTTCTTGAAATATGAATGAACTGGCAGGGGAAACAAGGGACTACCCCAATGAAACAGCATGCTTGTCAAGAACCATTTCCAGAACAGATCTGGTCAGTGGAAACCGTTCTTTAGAGGGCCTGGCGCCATTCAACAGATCAGCTGCTGCATCGAGGATATGGATCTGCCAGATGCCTGGACACCGCCTATACCAGTATGCTGGTTAGGGTCAAGTGATTTAAAATAAACTAGATGCACAGCACTTGGTTTGGAAGACTGCTACAAAAGTGATGTTCTGTTCATGAGAGAAAAGGCATAGAATTTGTAGAACAATCAATCAATCTGTTAATGGCAACTTTTTTTTTTTTTTTTTTTTTAAATAAGAAACAAGATTAAACCTTGAAGATAACCATCATTTCATTTTTATTATGAAATTAAAGAACCATCAAGTCACAGTAAAAAAACAAAAAACCCTCATTAACATTTTATTGAAGAAAACATGCTTCATGGAAAACAAAGGATGAAATCTACAGGTAAGCTTGGAGAGAAAACAAAATATATATGAGGGATTTCAAAGTTCCTGAAATACTAACTATAGAAGCTGGTGTGCAGAATAGAAAAATAACTTCATACATTAATAAGTTAAGAAACCTTGGAATACTCTCAACCCCTTTCCTGTAGTTCATATCCCTGATGTCATATCAGTGTCTCATTACAGCTCGAAGTGAAAAGACATGAAAGACACGTTGAATGCATCAGTCCTCTTGAATTTAGATCATGTCGGAGGGGGTGGGTAGTACTGTCCGTAACTCCATGGATTCTGGTAGTTGTACTGTCGGGAGAAATTAAAGAAACAAAAAGGAGTTACTATTGTAAATGAATCGCTGGGATTTCAGGTATATGTTGATCAAAATCACAACAGTTTTTATTCTTGAAAATTTGACAGGCTAGATGACACAACGGTCTCAACAGTGGAACTGTTCTTTCGCTCAGAAGCAGAAATTACATGTATATATTTGTGCTTCAGAGCATCCACTGACCGAATGAAAAGAAAATACACACACACACAATTTCTTCTGATAGTGAGATAACAGCAACAGCAAGCATGCAGAGCCCCACCTGGTACCAGCTGCTGTAGTTGTATGCAGACTGATTGGCTTGCATGTCACCTCCCATCATCTGTCCAGTTTCCACCGTGGTATCTTCTGCACGCTGCTTCTTCTCCTCTGGCTCTTGGGCACTAAGGAGGACATTACCATTAACAGAGACAGCGAATGGTGTCTGTGGTGGTGTTGAAACAGCTACCAAGTTAACATGCACTGCAATTCTTTTGAATTTTTGTTCTAAGTATTTATAACTTTCCTAGCCACCGCAGTATAAGCGACATCAGCGCATGAAGAGTGCACAGGGCAATTGAAAGATTCCACTCCTTTGGGAAGTATGAGACACGTGCAGAAACATTTGTACTTTTAGGGGAATTTCAAGGTCCAAATCAGGTTAAGCAAAAATAGAAGAGTTACATTTCATTAATGCTGAGAAAGACAATATAATGTTAATTCAATCAGGGTGGATTGCGCACAGAGATCAGATTACATTCCAGTCCTGGTGCGAGGGTGGATGGAGTCTGGATTGTTGAGAAGTTACAGCTGCTGGTTATTAGTTAGACAAATTCTGGACGTAAAGATTGGTTAGATAACGTATTGTTCACAATCGTAGCAATCCATTTGTTGAATTTAATAAGTTTTCTACAGAGATTCTGTATACGAGAAAAAAAAAAAAAAACGGGCTGGTAGAGATATTAAAACCACAAGACTCTCTTCCGCCTCTCATTCAAGTGCTAATAACAATGAGGTTTTATGCCACAGGGTCGTTTCAAAAAATAACTGGCGACTTGTTTTGTGTCGATGCGTCAACTGTGTGCAGAGTAATTCACAGGATCACTGAAGCTACTGCACAAGAGCAATACATAACTTTCCAATCGTATACAGCAATTGTTTTGCTAGAGCAGGTTTTCCTGCTGTGGTAGGTGCTATAAACTGCACCCATGTGCCAAGAATATCACCGGGGGCGATAGTGCTGAAACTTTTATGAATCGAAAAGTCCCCCCCCCCCCCCAATCAGTGTACAAATGATCAGTGAGTCACAGTTAAATATTACCATCAGTGTTGCTCAATGACCTGCATCTACACATGATTCTCAAATATTTGAAAACACTTCTGTCTGCGCCAATTTTGATACCCTCAGGTATTTAACAAGACTTACTCTTTACTTACCCGTTTTCAGCTTTTCTTTTCAAAGAATCATGTTTCTTTAGCAGACTTTGATGTTCATCATATGCAGTCATAAGCCTGAAAAAAATGTAAAAATAAAAAGCTTAATTCTGTTGTAATATCAAGTTAGAAAAGACTTCACGATCACACAAAGACAACAGCTCCACAACACAGGAAGGTAGAGAACAGCAAGTGTCATTTCAAACTGTGCCAAACTACTGCATTTCCAAACCGTAGCAAATTTTCTTAAGGTTTTACTGAACGGTGAATAACTAAAAAAAATCAAACCTAAGGATTATGTTCAGCTTTAAAAAATAAATAAAATGTGTACACACACACACATCTGTCTCTCCATCTATCCCTCATGTTTGAGATAAGACACAAAGTACTGGATGTTCAGACAGATTTAAAGCAAAATCATTCCTTTACAGCTGTTGATTCTAAATTCAAAAAAAGCAGACACATACCTGGTGACATCAAAGCCAAAGTCTTCAAGAAATTCCACCTTCCTCTGAGAAAAGGATATTCTGGTCTCCACGGGCAGGGAACTGTTGACTGCTCTATCGAAGCAGGAGAGGATGTGCTCTTCGTTTAGTTTAAGGTCACCGCTGAACTCGATTTCCAGCAGGTTAAGGTAGAGCTTGGGGCTCTGTGAATTAATAACACAGACAACAGCAACAATGAGTGATGGCACAGGCAAACCGGTGGAGCCGGTTCCATTATTTATTTATTTATTTTTTTGTATGTGCAAACCATTAACCCAAAATACAAGCCTCTCGCTAACTGACTTCCAGCAGCGAGATGTGCAAGGATGCTTTTTACCTCATCTCTCTCGATGGCCTCCAGCAGCACCTCCCTGGCTCTCTGCAAGCTCTTCTGCACTTTGAAGAGCAGGCGGGCCAGCTTGATGGAGTAGAAGGAGGACACGCTCGCCGTTTTGCCGTTCTTGATGGCTTCCCGCAGCAAGGACTCCGCCTCCTCCAGGTTTCCATGGCGCCGCTCCAGGCTCACTCTTCGTAAACGGACCATGGCCAGCCCAGGCACGGTCTCTTCAAAGGTCTTCAGGATCCCCCTTGCTTCTTCTATGTTTCCTGAGAAGCACATAGAAGTATACATTTAATGGGAGTAGATCTGTCAAAAGCGTGCCTTCATGGACTCAAGATGGCCCACACAGTTATGAGGACTCGACTCTTCCTCCAGGTATACAAGCTTGCATTGAAAATTCCACCCCAAAAAAAAAAAAAAAAAAGATTTAAACACAGGAAACATGTACTGCTTTTGTAACAAATAAAACCAAAAACAGGCCTAGAATTAATAAGTCTAAACGGCATAATTTCATGAGACTCGGACCCAGACAAATTCAGCTTGTTCAAGAGTAGAGCAGGGATGGAAATAGGACTCCTGTTGCACAGCAGTTTCACCCATTTCAGGTTTTACTACAAGCTTGATTACCCAAAGTGTATAGGTAACAAGCTCAGGTGTAAAACCAGGAATGGATCAAACTGCAATGGGAGTCTCATCTCAATCCCTGGAACAGGAACAGGTTTGTGGATCAGCTCAGTTAGCAGACCGGGGCCAAACAAGAGGAACACTGTCCAGAACAGGAAGGTGAAACGGGACAACAATCCAGCACCAAGAAATAACACCAAGTTACATCAAATGAAAGGAAGACAATTCAGCCTACCTTGCTGCTCTTCAAAGGCAGACCAGAGTAAGTGAACCGTAGGTTTCTTCGGCAGATGTACAGTGCATGCTTTCATGTAGACATGCCTTACTCCTTCAATACTGTGGTTCTCCAAGTACTTGGCATACTTTAAAAACAATACAGAAGAAATAAACAGAGACAAAAAAAAGAGAAACTAAATTAAGTACAGCTCTGTTTTCAACTCCAGGCAGCAAAATACATTTACAGAACATTTTAAATTGTTTTAAACCCATCAGCACCTTCATCGACCCATTAAGATTAGTTTCTGTAAGGGAGGACGAAGAGATGCAACGTAGTTGGCAAATGCAGCAGTCAAATCTGGTGGCAAGCAGACCATCCCCTAATACAACAGATAGTCACAGATCAACATTACAATTATATGGCTCATAATTAAAAAGTTACTCAGGAGATCAAAATATTCAGAAACCCGATCCAGTGGTGCAATTACCTTGACCCAGAATTCCTCATACAGGGCACAGGCTACTAGGCACCTCTCAAACAGAACAGCCGCACGTTCAGGGGTCCCATTCTCAATCTCAAAATCCAGGTACTCCTTCCAGTTGTTCAGCTGGGCTTTTTCCAGGGGCTTTACGTGGAAGTAAGGGCGCTTAATCTGAGCCAAAAACAAGAGCCTAATGTTTAACTGGTAGAGTGGCGCAAACCGATTATTCAAATCAAACCAACTACTCGAAACCAAGCTCTCCACAGGGGAGGGTCACTGGTGTCGATCGGGCTGATTTACCATTCGAGTGAAACAAGTGAAGAAACAGCTGCTTGGGTTTGTGTGGATTGCTGTTCTCCACAGTGTCTAAGAAAAGCAGCAATCACAATCAGCTGTTTCTTTACTAGGACTGGTAAATTAGCCAATCACAACATGATGTGTTTAAGAAATACTATCTGTCTATACTAATGTGCTTGCGATTTACAAATATTCATATCCACAATATTGTCCTATAGTAAGAAAGTATTCCCCGAACAGCAGAAGTAGCTTACCCCTTCCTCAAACGTCCACCGCTTGCTGACTTCATGCTCATTGTGGTTGAAAACCTCCTGCCGGGACTCAATAACTCTGTGACGCATGTTTTCTATTTCTGTGATAAGCTACAAGGATAGGAACAAACAAATTTGAAATAAATGGTTATTAAATTGAACTGTCTGGTATACAGTGGCACGACTTCTAATTCATTGCTACAATATCAAGACACATGCTATTAGAAATCCCAAGGTCAGACATGTCCTACTTCAAAAACACATGCAAGTAGGTAAAATGCACTTTGTATGGCTGGAATTTTTTTTTTTTTTAAACCCTCCGTTTGGTATTGTACATCAGATACAACTGACTAACACAGCAAATGATGATGCTTGAAGAGTCTATAAATGTGAACTGAACATGTCTCACAACCCTTCATAGGAACAAAGACACATCCATAGAATAAAATATAGAAAATAACATGCGAGCTGCAGGTCAAAAGGCACGATAGCAAGTAAATCCGCTAATAGACAATTTAAGTGAAGACGATTAAGATGTGCTCTCACAATTCCATTGAAGCTCAATGGATCTTTCGTTCATACTTTATTTCACTCAAAGAGTCCATAAACTCTGGAGCGTGTCTTGAAGACACCATCCAGCTTTTGAAATGGTCTCTCAAAATGAGTAGGTTTAAAACCGAACATAAAAACACATAACAGACCTGCTTACAAAGCGTATGCATCGACCACATCTCCATTACCTTTGCAGGATCGGTGATGTCCTCTATACCAGGGGGGATGTCGTCTTCCGGTGAAGCATCCTCTCCCCCATGCCCATTCACACTGGCCAGCTCTCTGCGCAGTTTGACAAATTCATCTACCGACAGGAACTGTTTTGGCAAGTTGTTCTGTATATGTTCTCTGAATCTAAAAAAAATATATATATTCATCTGTATGATGGCTTTACTGCTTTCACAGAACGTTTCATCCTACAGCAGATAAACAAGTTGCATCTGTGTAAAAAACTCATTTGAGTTTGAAACCAAGATATTAAACTGCACATGTGACAGTCACAAAGCATTCAGTTAAAAGCTGGTGAATTACCTCTGCAGATGCCTTCAAGAATAAGTGAAAAAAACAACCCGACCAGGTGAAATTTGTGCACACCTCTGGAAGTGGTGACTGTAGAGCTGTGTAGGGATCCCGAGAAGGCGATCATAGACGGCAGTAACCTCCCTCAAGTTTCCCAGCTCCGTCTCCCAGTTGATGTATGCCTCCCACAGCCTGTCCGAGCGGAAGTCCGTTCCTGCTGCAAGCACCGCGTGTTCGTAAGCGCTGGGGAATGCAAAGGATGCAAATTAATCCAACCGTTTCAGCTGCTGCTGTTCCACTCGTAACCTGAAACAACTTGGACTCGCTGCCTGCCTGAATAAGCACAGGCTACATTTATACAGGTCCAGCCACATCTAAGACTACAGGGTTAACTTAGCAACAGCATGTCCCAGTCTCACAACAACAACAACAACTCCTAACTACTGCAGTATAGATCCAATAGCAACACACATTGGAAATTAATAAAGAACCTCACTCATTTAAAGTGTAATACTGCTACGTTTCCATGAATTTCAATAAATGGAAATGTTGAGACTATTTATTTTCAAGTTGCGATGTGCAGCTGGGGGCCGAAGTACAGTCAATACCACCCAGGCCTCTGGAGGGGAAAGGCACAGAGGCTTTACACGTTGTCTTTGGACCCTGCTACTGAATAAAGCAGGACAGACTGGACGTTAATCTCAACAGGTCTTCTTCTGGAAACATTACTATTAAAAGAAAAAGCAAACCAAACACAATCTTACGATCGTAACTGGCTTTCTGTTTCTGGTTCACTGGGGTCCAACGATTCCTTCAAGAAGTTGATGTAATGAATCCAGAGGTCAACGCTGAGAGGGATCTCCTGGAGTCCTTGCCGGTAAGCCTAGAGAGAACAACACACGCCACAGGGCGCTGAACTTCAAGCAAGCACCAAGCCTCCAGTGGAGAGCCAACACTGGAAATGTATTTTTTCCGGTCAACCTTTAGAAAAAAAAAAGCTAAATAACTTTGGAATTGTGTTTAAATAGTCTGCCATTACCATTAGGTGGAGGTTGAAAAGAACATGGCAATGTTCTGTTCTCCACGGGGAGTAGAGGTCTTGAATCTTCACAGATTGGAGGTTCCTGCTTTCTGACCAGGTTGAGGGTAAGGCTTTGGGGTACAGACCATACGGCACAGACCCATTAGAACATCCCTGACAGCGTCTGACCAAAAATGCAATAAAACGTAGCAAATATACACAACTGCCATCCACATTTTATTATGTAAATATTTTGAAATTGAAATAGAAATTGCCCTGTCGTACTTGTTTAAGCTGCATGTACGGTAACGCAGTTGCTATCACTGCAAAGTTCGACAAACTGTACAGGTTAATGCACCTGTCAACAAAGGAGAGAAAAGGTTAGCTTATATAAAAAATAAAAAGCCCACACAAACAGGAAAAAGAAAGTTGCAGCCTTTAAAAGACAGCTACTGGAAACACTGATGAACAAAGCAAGGAGCATGCCTGAATTTAAGTTCATTATAAAAAGTGCTGAAGTAAACTTGAAAGTACAGGTATAGCTACCGAGCCTGCTTTTAATACAAGAGGCACACACCACGCTCACATCAAATGCAAGGCTTACTTCTCCTTTTGCTTTGCGTCTCGTTTTCCAGTAGGTGTGTTTGAAAGTTACTTTCTCCTGAACTGACGGCTTACCTCCTCAGCTCTTTTTATGTTGCCGTGTCGCTTCTCGAGGTCAGCATATTTCTTCCAATAGCCGTAGCAGTACGGATAGCGTGAAAAGAAGGCATTGAACGCTTTCCTGGACGCCACAAGGTGATTCTGCAAACAGCATCAAAAGTGACCTTTTAGAACCTGCATTTATACTGTGTATGAAGATGTGACGACGACACGTTTAATGGCACACAAGTATTTGAAGGCAGTTTCGGTATATTTTATTTGAGTAATGCAAAACAATATATTTTTTAGATATCAGCAGGATTGAGGCTCAGAAAACAATCACTCCATTTTCAGTTTAGTATTTGCTTATGTCCTAGGTCGCTTAACATATAAAGTCTTTGAAAAAACTAAAGCCAAAATGAAATCATAAATTTCAGCACCACTATACCATGGGTGGGTGATAATTTTAAAATCCAAAAGAAAAAAAAAAAAAAAAGATTGCTACAATTTCAAAAATGGATCCCCAAAATCAAAACTTACTAGTTTCTTTTTCTTCTTATTAATTTTCTTGTCAGCAAAGACTCACCTCTTGTTCCACGTACTGCAGTAGGTAGGTCCATCCTGTGAAATCCTGCGGGTTCTCTTCCACCACTTTCCAGAATTTCTCATACTCTGCAGGAAAAGGAACGTCAAAGTGTTCTGCTTCGGACAGACCTGCGGTGGCATCTCCACTGGCTTCAGGACTGGCATCTGCGTCCTCTGAAACGTCTTTAGGAGAGCTTTCCAGCTCCATGTTTGCAGGACTGTCTGGTGACTTCTCAGGCGCCCACTCCACTGATCGGTCTTCTTGAAGGGCTGTGATTTCAGAGTTCTCTGGGTTGTCTGGGTGTACCATGTTCATGGCCTCCGAGGGCTCACAATCCTCTGAGTTATCTGAATCTGGTATGGCCGTCATCGGTGCAGCGGTTTCGCCTCCAAGTGCCTGCCCTGAAACAAGAGACAATCTGGTTCAAGAACAAGCAAACAGTGCCCACCGAGTTCAAGCTTTAAGAAAACTCAAGCAAAAGCAATGAGTTTGGTGTGAAAAACACATGTACTCAAAATGAACTTTAAATACTCTCCCAATGAGATATGTCCATAATACCGTTTGTAACGGACCTGACAAGTTTCAAAACCAGAACCTGAAATTGCCCAGTAGTCGCAGTTGCAATACTCGAGCCCAAGCCTGTTTTTATGTAACCTGCAGTGACAAGTTCATAACGTTAATGAAATTAAACAGTAAACAAACACACATTGATTTTAACTAAATCTATTACACTTGACCGAGCCAGGTATGCTGCCTCACTCAATAACTCCAGCCATTCAGCTCAGCAGAAACAGCTGCAAACGTCCGTGGGAGTGGTGAGAAATGCCTCTGGTATTTATAGGAGCGTTAAACTCTACCACCAGATTAGGACAAAATAAACGAAGCCCAAACTAGACTACAAGGGCACGTTACACAAGTACAGACAGGGTCGCGATCGATTCCAATACCTTTATATGGAACTGGTATTTTAGAAACGCCATTGGTTATCGTTCACCCGCTTTCATGTGAAGCCAGATTAATTGACTACAACAGCGACTTCAGTTTCAGTAATTTGTTGCCACTGTGAGAATCTCATTTTAACAGGATACTGCTAATGTTGATTCGTGAGGTGTTGATTAAAAGGTAACAGGAATTGATCACAAACTGCTGGACAGCAGATCGGCAAACTTGTATAAATGCATAGCATTTTAGATCTACAAAAACAGTCTAAGTTAAATTACAGGTGTTAAGATTTAACTCACTATAGATTGAAAGTACGTATTTTTATGGTAATCAAACTTGTGAGCCTGAACGTAAAACAACTATAATCATTCTCACTTGTTTTGTGGTTTACAATAATGTCTAAATGCCACAAAATGTAACCGCTTTGAAAGACGGCTAGTCACTCCCATCCGAGGGCTGCAATAAACACCGCCGCCGCCGCACACTTGGGTGACCTCGTGAAAGTTCATTAGTTAAAATTATATTTTTTTATTTTAACATATTTCCAACAGCAAGCCTAAACACAAGCGTCGACATAACCCACAACGTAACCTGGTATTAATTCATTGTTTTCTTTTCTTTTCTTTTTTTTTTTTTTTTTTCGAAAACCAAACAGCGTAAAAACAGAGGCCCAGTCCAAACAAACACAACACCGCCGCTCACTCGAGCAGCGTGTGCAGACTTTAATTTTTTATTTACTTTTCAGAGAACAAAAGAACAGTCCGCTTTGCCCTTTTAAAAGTACGTAAACATTACTGACCTGTTGTTTCCATGTAAATGTGCTTCGTGAACAGAATATGTCCGTGTTTCAGCTGCCTCTCCGTCTCTAACTTCAGCCCGCCTTCCAGCTCATTCTCTTACTGTTTTATTTCTGAAGAGGAAGGGTGTTGTGCGCAGGCGCGCTCTCACTCGCGACGAAAGGGGGCGCTGTCGCGATAAAAAAAAAAAGCATGCGCGCCGAGGAAGGGTTAACGAAACAGATCTGCGCATGCTCAGATTCGCGACAATTCAATCTGTTTCCATATCGCGTCCTTTTCAATAGGGACCAGGCGCTGGTTCTGTGCATCATCAGCGAGCGCCGTGAAGCGGGATTGTTTTGAAACGCAGGCTAAGTTAACACGCAATCTGTGAGTGAGTGTCTGTTTCATAATGTTTTTACTCTAGGTGAATCACAATTAAAACCAATATGCGTGTTTTTTTATTTTATTAACATTATAGTTTAGTTTCTGTAACGTGTGTGTTGAAATGCTTTGGCAACACGTCGTGATAATAAAGCCAGTTTGAATTTGAATTGGTGTTTTTATTCAGCGAGCCGATAGTCTGCGTAAACAAAGGAGGCTATTATATTTTCTGTTTTCAAAGTTCGGAGAACTCGGATACTTGAAACTCGTTATTGTTGAATTGTTTCAATGAATACGTTTGACTTTGAGAATAGTCCGTCAAACACGCTCGCTGTAACTCGAGGGTACACCACACGGTATTATAATATTGGAAATGGAAGTGCTGCCAGCAATGCATTTAATCTGGAATCTGTAAACGGTTTTATTGGCTGGGTGTGAAACCCGGACCGGATCCGGAGTGATCACTGGAACCCAGGCAGTGCGTGCTGTTTGTGTGAGTCGGTGCCATCTGGGACGGAGCAAAGCCACCGAGCCTCTGTGCAGTAACACTTGTCTCTCTGCCCCGCCTCTCCTCGCACAGCGACCCCGCTGAGGAGTCCCCTGCATCAGGATGAACCCGTGGGACGCGCCGGCGCAGCCGCTGACCGGGGTCGCTCAGATCATGGCGAGGTGTGTCGCTGCAGGCGTGCTGTCTCAGGTGAGTTCAGATCATGGCGAGGTGTGTCGCTGCAGGCGTCCTGTCTCAGGTGAGTTCAGAACCATGTTCACAAATACATAATGAACTCGGGAGCTGATTGGATATTATACCGACTGTCCTCCCTGCAGGGGATGTAGAGAAAGTGACGCTGAGAATGACCAGACCTATCGGGATTGGAACTGCTACTCCCAGTCCTGGCACTGTGTTCGATGGGAGAGTTACTAAGTGAATGTGTTTCTCTTTTTTCCCCTCTGCCTCGCTCATCTCTCTCTTCAGGAGACCCTGGACTCAGTCCCGAAGGATCCCGACCTCTTCTCTCCTCAGCTGCAGCAGGCTGAGCAGATTGCAGCTGTGAGGAGAGAGATCGACCAGGTAACCAGGATAGAAATAAGACTCCCACTGTTTTACTATGAGTTTAATAAGGCACACCTGCGCTTGCTATCTATACACTGTTATCTGGCACGTTTTTAAAACCTGGAATGAGGGACACTGCTATGCAATAGGAGTCTTATTTCCATCTGTGATTTATGTACAGCAGGTACAGAAAATGGATGTTTGGTCCATAAAAACAAAATAGAGAAGTTTTTTTTTTGTTTGTTTTTTTTTAGCAGATTTGTCAGGTGTTGTCCACAGCAGCAGCAGCTAATCATGAATACCGCAGTGTGAATGTACAGTAACTAAAATCCTAACAATCTAGTACCCTGTGGTTCCCTCTCCGTCTTTGTGCCCTTTGATAATTGTGCTTTTTAATATCCTTTTGTTGAGTAAGATGAGTTAATATCAAGACAGAAAAAATAATTCCCTGGACCTTATGAGAAATACACGAAGGGGCCCATAGCTACAATAGCTGTTTGTGTTAAAGCTGCTGTTCTGCCTGTCTGACGGCTGAGTTGTTGTTCTTAGAAAAGCCTGGAGGTGGAGCTGCTGAGGCTGGAACGGGAAGGAGCTGATGTCACGCACCCATTCCACCTGGGTAAGAGCACGCAGCGTTCCCACTATATACAGGGGTTCTCATTATAGGGGTTGACACCACCGAGTGGCATTTCTTAAGCTAGGTTTGAAAGGCGGGTTTCACATGAGAATTTTATTTTACGATTATGATAAAATAGGACCTGGTTGAACTCTACTCCTGTGTGTGAGTGGAATAAAAGCTCATACTTGTTTAACAGTAGTATGACTTTTTTATGAAGAGACAATGGGAGATCTGTAGCCCCAATAGAGATTGTACTGTGGGAGGTGGTACGTGGAACCATGGTTTCTAATCCCCAGGTTTTGTCTCCCTGGACTCCAGCCCAGAAGTTTGAGTCGCTGCAGCGGTTCACCTCCCACCTGCAGGGGGTGCTGCGTGAGCAGAGGAGCCTGCGACAGAGACTCATGAAGCCGCTGTGCCAGCAGAACCTGCCCGTGGAGGCCAGCCTGCACAGGTACGCCCCCCGGCACCGCTCCTCAACCCTGGGTGCACTGTAACAGGGGGGCCAGTTCTAGTGAGCAGGTCTTTATAAAGGATAGGTCTGCCTCTCTCCCTTCTTTCTGTCTCCACCCCTCTGGTTTCTTTGCTTTCTTTCCCCCTCCATCTGTAATACCTTCTCTCTCTCTCTCTCTCTCTCCCCTCAAGCAAGTATGGCACCACATTTATTTCAGTAAAAACAAATTAAGACTGCAACGCATTGCGGGGTGGGATCTAACTTGAGTCGGCTTTGTTTAAGCATGGCAATGCACCTGGAAGGAGTGGTGACTCCCCCTCCCTCTATGCAGGTACGTCGTGGAGATGCTGGGCCTGGCCATCGACTTCATCGAGCGGCTGGAGAGCAGCGTGCAGGCCAAGCGCTTTGCCCCCTCTGTCGCACAGTCAGTAACCACCCTGGTGAGTGCCCTCCTCTATTGATTATATATAGCAAGGAGTGAAAACAATCCAAATTGTCAAAATACTTCTGAATGGTGCATTAGCCCTCTTGTGGTGGGCAGTGCTATTGTTGTAGGGCAGTGGAGTTCTCATTCTCTCTCTCTCTCTTTCCCCCCCCCCTTGCAGGAAAATTGTCTGGCCCGGCTGCTCTCCCTGGTTAGTGAGATGGAGGAGCTCTCCGAACAAGTTCTGCAGTGGAGGGGGGTCCAGGCCAGCCCCCCAGCGCTGCTGACGCCAGGAAGGATCGCGAAAAAACGCAGCTGAATTTTTCATACAACTTTAAAACAGATGTCTTAAGTACGTGTAACAATAAGTAGCTTAAATTGCATCGGAAATTGACTGGAAGTTGCCTGGTGTTTAATGGGCTTAATGGGTGTTTTAAGTTCAGGAAACGGGAGACGATTTTCAGGCACTTTCCTTTGTTGAAACAATTTGTAATGGAGGTTTTCCACAACTCTCCCCAGTATGCAAAGTTCAAGGAACACAATCTAAACTTTATTCATCTGAGCCACTTGTCATCGACTAGATGCTTCAACAGTTGCCTGGTGTTACATTGCATTTAAATGTATATTAACAAGACATTATAAAAGCATTTCTTTTTCATGCCTATTTTTAGCTTAACGTTCTTACAAGTTTCTATTTTTGTATTCCAGGAAGTGAGCTTGATATGGTAGTAGGTAGAATTGGCTGCTGCTGAATGTGAATGTTTGCAGAATGAGATGCAATGTATTTGTATTTAATAAAACTCTTTTAGATTTGGGTACCTTGACTTTAATCATTTCTGCATCTCCTAATGCAGGGAGGGGGTACTCCAGTCTTTATCTCTGCGCCTCTCTAACTGTTAAACTGTTTGTTTCAGCTCGGATCCCCCCCAAAAAACTAGCTTACAGATTCATGAAGCCGAATGTAATGGTTATTCATCCAGTGCATAGCTGAACCCTCTCACATTCGGGCTTGCATGGACATTTCCTTTTAAAAAATGTTTTTTAGATGTATTTATTTACCAATTATGTGGATACAGTGACCACCTTCCATTATAAAAGCTATGATATAATGTGTATATAGATATTTTTTATTACAAATTACAAAAGAGTGAGCCTGCTGGAAATGCAGTTTATCAGGGTGGGGACAGCCTTTATAAAACCTGCTCCTCCAGGTCACATGACGGGCGGCTGTGTCCCTGTGATAATGAGACAGCGCTGCCAGAGACTGGCCGATGATGTGACTGCCCGCAGGATCTGAAGGATTTTGCACGTCCTCTTGTGATTGGTCGCTGTGGCTCCGCCTCCTCATCCTCAGTGTCATGTGAAAAGAGCGTTGGCGTGCGCGGCGAGGCGAAGCTCGCTCGAGTGGCTGCGCTGGATGACCTGAAAGTGTCTGAAAGAGACTGAAAGGACAGGGGGGTTAGACAGGAGCCAAACCACAACCGTCAACCGTAGAATATGTAGTAATACTGAAAGAAACTTGTGTTCCCACTCCTGGTAACGCAGGTGTCCCGTGTGTCCCCACCACCCCCCTCCCAAAAATGAAATGCCATTGTTAGGGCTGTTTTTGTGTTCTTTTACCCTGAACCAAATATGTATGAAAACCGTAATCTGCTGCAGTCTCTGTGTATAGTGTTGGCGATGCAGGTGTACTGCAGAGCTGCTTACCTGACTCTCTGTGTCGTACAAGGGCAGCTCCGACTCCAGCTGCAGGGGTGCAGAGTTGGGTGGACTGCGGGCTGGGAAAGAATTACAACGCTTGTATTATATCTGGCAATGTCATACAAGTTATTTTATTTATTTTATTATTTGATCCTGTCTTGATTATACAAGGGATAATAAAGAATAACACATTTCAGAGCAGCTCATACAGGTAAATAAATAATGTCTTAAAACTATTTTAAAGAGTCACGGTAATTGCAGTGTAAAATGGTTTGTGTTTTAGAAGTTCCTGAATCATAATCAGTAAATGTGTGACTCTTGAAACTAATTCATCTGGAATGTGAATCCACCCCTTCTACAAGAAGAACTCCTCCAACCCACCCCACCGCTCACCTGGGAAGCAGTCCCCCAGTAGCCTGGCTATGTCTCTGGGATCGTCCGACAGGCCTGGCTGAGTGCGCAGGTCGATTCGTAATGCCTTCTGTACCAGTGTTTCCTCTAACTCCTCCAGCCTCAGCACCTTTTGAGTGATGATGCGCTTACTGCACAGCCTGTGGACCTGCAAGGGTTAATACACAGCCCCCATTAAACACACAGTGTCAGCTCCAACCACTAGACAATAGACACTCCCAGTCTCTCCGCTCCAACCACTAGACACTCCCAGTCTCTCCGCTCCAACCACTAGACAATAGACACTCCCAGTCTCTCCGCTCCAACCACTAGACACTCCCAGTCTCTCCGCTCCAACCACTAGACACTCCCAGTCTCTCTGCTCCAACCACTAGGCACTCCCAGTCTCTCCGCTCCAACCACTAGACACTCCCAGTCTCTCTGCTCCAACCACTAGACACTCCCAGTCTCTCCACTCAAACCACTAGACACTCCCAGTCTCTCTGCTCCAACCACTAGACACTCCCAGTCTCTCCACTCAAACCACTAGACACTCCCAGTCTCTCAGCGTGAACCACTAGACACTCCCAGTCTCTCTGCTCCAACCACTAGGCACTCCCAGTCTCTCTGCTCCAACCACTAGACACTCCCAGTCTCTCCGCTCCAACCACTAGACACTCCCAGTCTCTCAGCTTGAACCACTAGACACTCCCAGTCTCTCCGCTCCAACCACTAGACACTCCCAGTCTCTCCGCTCCAACCACTAGACAATAGACACTCCCAGTCTCTCCGCTCCAACCACTAGACACTCCCAGTCTCTCCGCTCCAACCACTAGACACTCCCAGTCTCTCTGCTCCAACCACTAGACACTCCCAGTCTCTCTGCTCCAACCACTAGACACTCCCAGTCTCTCTGCTCCAACCACTAGACACTCCCAGTCTCTCCACTCAAACCACTAGACACTCCCAGTCTCTCTGCTCCAACCACTAGACACTCCCAGTCTCTCCACTCAAACCACTAGACACTCCCAGTCTCTCAGCGTGAACCACTAGACACTCCCAGTCTCTCTGCTCCAACCACTAGGCACTCCCAGTCTCTCCGCTCGAACCACTAGACACTCCCAGTCTCTCTGCTCCAACCACTAGACACTCCCAGTCTCTCCACTCAAACCACTAGACACTCCCAGTCTCTCAGCGTGAACCACTAGACACTCCCAGTCTCTCAGCTCTAACCACTAGACACTCCAGTCTCTCTGCTCCAACCACTAGACACTCCAGTCTCTGCTCCAACCACTAGACCACATTACTTCACACCCTCCCAATGCCTCGACTGTAACCTACTAAAGCAGTAAGAAGGTCCACGATTCCTATAATAAAAGTCCTATATTTTCTCTGCTGATTCAGGTTGGTCACAGTGCATTGAGTTGCTACCTGCTGTTTGACTTTGTGGACCAAGTTCTTGCTCCCCTCTTGGCTGAAGCCGAGTTTGGCCTGGATTTCAGCGACTTTCCTAAAACATCACAGAAAAAAACAAACGAAGAATATTACTCACTGCAATGTCGTCTAATATCTCCTAAAGAATTCAAAACGCTTCTAACCTCATTTTACGTTTTTTGTGTGTGTGTGTGTGTGTGTGTGTCGAAAAACACGTTGAATTGAAGTGTAAGACAGGAGGATTTACAGACTTTATTTCGTAAGCTATGAACCATTTAACACTTTAAGGTACACGGGGCACGTGCGTCCCACAGACACAATGATGATACCTTTCTTATTGTTGCAATGATGTGCACAGAACAGGTTTAAAATGTACAGACAGGCAGGTTCTGGTCATCCAACTTGTCAGTTTCCTCCTGGTGATACTTCAGTCGCTCTCAAATGTATTTAATGAAGAAACCATTTGAATGACCGCTTAATTCCTTGTGTACCTTAAGGGGTTAATGAAATGAAGTCTGTACACCCACCTCCTGACCAGTAGGTGGGGCTCTAGGCTGAGCCGGTCTAGCAGCAGGTCCTGTAGGTCGGACCCAGTCAGGTTCAGCGCTATGATGGCATCTCCCGCAGCGAAGCGGACCACGGGCTCCTCCTCGTGGTGCAGTGCCCACAGCAGCAGCTCACGCAGGGCGGGGGTGACGTGGCCAGTCTGCCCCAGGGCTAACCCAGAGCGGCCGGGAGAACACACAGAGAGTCAGTCAGTACCACACACTGCACACTGCAGACATGAGGCTTACAGTCTGCCCCACAGCGGCCGAGAGAACACACAGAGAGTCAGTCAGTACCACACACTGCACACTGCAGACATGAGGCTTACAGTCTGCCCCACAGCGGCCGGGAGAACACACAGAGAGTCAGTCAGTACCACACACTGCACACTGCAGACATGAGGCTTACAGTCTGCCCCACAGCGGCCGGGAGAACACACAGAGAGTCAGTCAGTACCACACACTGCACACTGCAGACATGAGGCTTACAGTCTGCTCCACAGCGGCCGGGAGAACACACAGAGAGTCAGTCAGTACCACACACTGCACACTGCAGACATGAGGCTTACAGTCTGCCCCACAGCGGCCGGGAGAACACACAGAGAGTCAGTCAGTACCACACACTGCACACTGCAGACATGAGGCTTACAGTCTGCTCCACAGCGGCCGGGAGAACACACAATTTTCTCATAGCATAAGCACAGCAAAGTGTAATAAAGCACAGAGAAAGCATTGTGAAGAATAGTGAAGTATGGTAAAGTATATCAATAAACATGGAAAACTTGGGTAAACAATGGACAGTATAACAATGGGAAAAGCTGCAAAAATACAGCAGTAAACTTTCATAAGGGTCTGTGTTAGGAACCTAGAATGCACTACAAGCAAACAAGAAAGCAATCAGTGCCTCGTACTGCAAGCTTCAGAGCTCACAGTAACCCAGGAACACACAATTAAAACAAGCTATCAGTACCTCACACTTCCACCTGTGTGAGGCACCCAGTCTATTCTACAGCAACTCAGAGCTCCCAGTCCCAGGAACAAGCCATCAGCACCACACTACAGACTGACCCACAGTAACCCAGACAAATCAAACCCTGAGTGTGCGTACCGTGAATGGCACTGGCTTTGATCTCCTTGACAGGCTCGTTCTGCATCATACGAAGCAGCTGGTTGAAAACCTGAACCAGGGAGACAGGAACAAAGATCTTTTCTGTACGCTCCGTTTTCTTGTTGCAGCATCATTATTGCAGTATAATACATGGACAGGTCCTATACTAGCATCTCAGCCCAGTTCCCAATGCGCGTAGCAAAATAAAGAGTTAGCACTGTGTGTGTTTTTTAGCGCTGCTCAATTTGAATGTAGTCAGATACTGAATATAATGTCATTGGATTTCTAAATTCGGTGCTATTGAGTGTTTACTAGCTTCTCATTTCTGCTGGGTTTCCCAGTCCAGACCAGTGTTTCCAGTGTGGGCTCACCAGCTCGTCTGGTATGCGCATCGTGGCAGCTGTGAGACAGGCCTGTTGGCGCACGGCCACAAAGTCATTGTTGAAGCAGCTTAGAAACGCGGGGAGCAGCTTGGCCGTCATGATGCCCAGCTGGGCCAAGAGAGACAGCGCCACTACACGCCAACAGGGGGAGTCCTCGCACAACTTCGACCTGGAACACAGCCACACACACGCACACGCATGCACGCACACACACGCACACAGCCACACACGCGCACACACACACAGGCACGCACGCACGCACAGAAAATAAATAAATAAATACTGTTAGAAAACACAGACCCACACAGCTGCAAAAGTCAAACTTTAAAATAACATTTAGGTTAATTATACAGAAATTTGAGTGCCTAATATATTTTGGCCCCTGCACCCTCGTTCACCTCAGTTCATCGTGCACCTCCTTGCCCAGCCCCATCCTGCCCAGTGTCTGTGCTGCAGCCTGGCGCACTTTACTGTGCCAGTCATTCCACATGAGGAAGGTCAGCTTGTTAGTCAGGTCCTAAACACAGAGCACAGCAGACACATGCACAGGCTATTCAATACACACAAACACAAAGGCTATTCAATACACACAAACACAAAGGCTATTCAATACACACAGACACAAAGACTATTCAATACACAAACACATACTCAGAGAGAGCACAGCCCAGAGGACAGTGAACACACGGGATCCTGATTACACACACACACACACACACACACACACACACACGCACACACACACACACACACACACACACACTGAACCTCAGTCCGGCTGGTACCTTATTAAAGGACCCCTGCAGACGAGCCAGGGTGTGGCAGGACAGGGTCCGCTCCCTCCAGTTCCCGCTGTTCAGTTTCTCTGCCAGCAGGGAGCGCACCACAGTCTGTGAGAGAGAGAGATGAGGGGAGGGGAGTAAAGCAGACTCAGACCAGTTAGTTTTCCATATTATTAGGCATCAGGACTGGCCTGAGAGAATGGCAGGAATGTTCATACACAATGTGCCCCCGTGTATAACGCACCGTGGTGTTGGTCAGCCTGGCCAGCAGGGCAGTAGCCTGCTCCCTGTCGCCCTCCACGTCCGTATCGAAGAGTTGGGAAATTAGCCTCTGCACCACCGCTGCGCTCCCCTCCCCCTCCAGGGCCAGGCACTGAGCTGCTGCCCAGCTGTCTGCATCCCGACCCAGAGCACCTGAGCAGCACATACCGGTGTCACATGGAGCTCCACAAGAGAGACGGGATCACACAGCATCTCAGCAACACGCTCTCACACTGCATCACACTCACACTGCATCACACTCTCACACTGCATCACACTCACACACTGCATCACACTCTCACACTGCATCACACTCACACTGCATCACACTCTCACACTGCATCACACTCACACACTGCATCACACTCACACTGCATCACACTCACACTGCATCACACTCACTGCATCACACTCACACACTGCATCACACTCACACTGCATCACACTCACACTGCATCACACACTCACACTGCATCACACTTTCACAGTGCATCACACTCACACTGCATCACACACTCACACAGCATCACACTCACACTGCATCACACTCACACTGCATCACACTCACACTGCATCACACACTCACACTGCATCACACTTTCACAGTGCATCACACTCACACTGCATCACACACTCACAGCATCACACTCACACTGCATCACACTCACACTGCATCACACTCTCAGTGCATCACACTCACACTGCATCACACACTCACACTGCATCACACACTCACACTGCATCACACTCTCACACTGCATCACACTCACACTGCATCACACTCTGCTGCCCTCTCTCTGCTTGCTCACTGTCTGACAGCGCCCCCTGCAGTATCTCCCTGGCCATGGCGTTGCCGGCCCCCATGGCGTACTGGCACAGCGCGGCTGCGAAGCGGACACGGTCGCTGGGGTCGGCGAGGGCGGCCCTCAGCAGGGGCTGCAGCTCCTCTGGGACAGGCTGCACCTCCGCGGTCATGGCCTGGATACCGCCCCTCAGCGCTGCTAAGGAAGCAGGACACACAGCCCAGAGGACATGATGATCAGAGTCACAGTCACACTGGAGCCTATCAGTAGCAACACTGCAAGTAGAAATCCTTTGACAGAGTGTATTATCATAATCCAGTTCTAAACATATTGGGCCATATGCTGTACAGAGAGAGAGAGAGGTAAGACTTACCTTCCTTGGAGGGATTAAGTTCAGGACTGGGTCGGTTGACCGCTCCCGATGCGCAGGTTGCTATGGCGATGACCCGGACATGGCAGTGCATGTCAGTCAGGTCCTTCTTCAGTCCCTCCACTGTCACATCCTGCCAGCGGGTCACTACGGAGAAAACACAATGCACAACCTCACAACACAAACACACAATATACAACCTCATAACACAAGCACACAATACACAACACAATGCACAACCTCACAAACACACACTCATAACACTGAAACACAGGCTCTCCTCTAGCTAGTGGAGAGAGAAACAGAGGAGGAGGGGGCAGGAAGACAGTGTGACAGGGAGACAGGGAGAGAGAGGTCTGTGTATCTGTGTACAGACAGCTCCTCACTGTGCTTCCAGGCTTTCCTCCACTCATCCACGGTGTACCGCCACCCCGACAGCTCCTGCAGGGGGCGGTGTGGGGTCCGGGTGTAGACGGGTCTTGTGTCCGGCCAGCTTGTGTCCGGGGGTCTCAGCCCGGTTTCTGTGTAGTCAGCTGGGCTGGGCAGCGCCAGCCACCTCCGCCCTCCTTTCACTGGCCTCAGCACACCTGGGGGGGAGACAGTGAGCTGGGTAAGTGTTTGAGAGGGTGTGTGTGTGTGTGTGAGTGTCAGTTTGAGTCTGTCAGTGAATCTGTGTCAGTGTATGTCTGTGTGTCTGGGAAGTCTCCATCTGACCAGTAGGGGTCGCTGTCTGAACTCTCCGCTTTTCCTCCCCACCCCCGTGGGACACCCTAACCCTGACCTGTACGTTTCGGGGTTGTCTCCCGTGCGCCCCCTGCTTTGTTCCACTGCTCCGGGGCGCGTGGGAATTGCTCCTGGAGGTTCTTGCGGTATTCCGAGGTGTTTTCCATGATGATCCAGTCCCTGCGCCTCTCATCCCGCTGGTGCACCTGGCTGGAGATCCCTGCAGAGATTCAGAGAGACGGAGCAGAGGCACGAGTCACGAACACAAAGCATTCAGCGGAATACACACACTGAGGTCCAGCACTGCTTTTGTAGCTACTGACATAGTCTTTGAAAGTTTTCTGAACATGAAAACATAAAAATGACATTATTATTATTATTATTATTATTATTATTATTATTATTATTATTATTACATGCCACACACACAGTAGCACACAGTCACACAGGCATTGTGGCAGTGCTCAAAGAGGTATTTTGTGCTGTAGACCTCACGCACACGCACACGCACGCACACGCACACGCACACACACACACTCACACTCACACACAGGCAGTGTTACCTGAGTACAGCTCCTGTTCGAAGGGGTTCTCTGTGCTGTACACGTGAGCCCCAGCCCGGGGGTTCAGACTGTCCTGCAGGCGGGGGGGAGGGAGGGGCTGCAGGTGCTTCACTCTCAGAGTGTCTGCAGTCAGGTTAATGCCTCCGGGCTCGCTGGACTGGGTCTGGGCCCGGGAGAACCCAGGGGCTCTGGAGAGGAGAGAGAGGGTGGGGTTGAGGCAGGGGAGAGGGGTGAGAGTTGCTGCTGTTTACTGGTACCTGCAGTATGCACTCACTTGAATTGTCCAGCTACATTCAGACCGTGAGACTCACAGCAAAGCTGCCAGGATGCAGTACTTTATATCTTGCTAACAAGAGTTAAGGAAAATGCAAAAGGGGTTAGCACTACTTTAAATCTTGTAACTAGGACCCTCCCCCTCCTCCCCCGCTTGCCTGTAGTACAGCGGGAGGGGTGTCTCTGGCACGGCCTTCTGCACAGTCTCGATGCCCGAGCCAGGGGGCAGCTCCCTGCAGTCGCGGAAGTCCTCAGGGTTCATAGGATCCTCTGGGACCAGGTCGGTGGCGCTGGAGGAGCCGTAGCAGCCCCGGAGGAGGCTCTGCCGCCTGGCCTCGTGCCCGCCCTGCGCCGTGGTCTTTGAGATCTGAGCCAGGAGGAGCTCATCCCACTGATCCCGGACCCCGTCCTTATCGATGGCGCCCAACGACGCTACCATTCCGGCAGAGACACGGCCGTGAGGGGGCGAATCAGGCTCCGTGAGGAAAACAGCAGGCTGCTCATTCCCCTTCTCCTTCACCCTCCCCGTTTCCCTGTCCTGCTCCGAGACCAGTGGAACCCCCCGAGGGCCTGCTTTGCTATCAGGGTCCCTCCTTTTTGCCCGGTCTCCCGTCCACAGGTGGCACGGCATGTGTCGCGGGGTGTCCATCCTGGGCGCGCCCCTCTGCTTGGTCCTGGCTGGGGGACCCAGGAGTCCTGATGGGTCGAACAGCCCCCGGGTGTCCCTCTGGCTGTAGGGCAGGCTGGAGGGGCCCCTGTCCCTCACCACATCCTGGGAGAAGGTGAGTCCCGAGCTGGCGGTGCGCAGCAGCTGCCGTTGGAGGCGTGTGTGTCTGCGGGTCTGCAGGATGCACAGGGACTTGGGGAGGAGCAGGGGCTCTGCCCTGCTGTCCACTAACACTCTGGACAGCTTTGGGACACGTGGACCTTCCTGCTCTGGGACATGGGGACCCTCCTGCTCTGGGACGGCGGGACCCTCCTGCTCTGGTAATAGGGAGCTGGTGTGGGAGAAGAGGCTGGGGCTGTCCATCCTGACTGTACTGGGGGAGGCAGCGTTCAACAACACAACAAGAGGATCCACTAGGAAGCTGGGAATAATAATATGATTAATAATAATAAACTGTGAATAATAATAATAATAATAATAATAATAATAATAATAATAATATATTGTTATGTATTATAGTTCATTCACAACTGACAGAAATCTGTGCAATCTGATTATGCAGTCAATAACTCAGCTAAAGAAGGGCCAAACAGTTTCATCACAATCAGACATGCATAACTGTACAAAGACACACAGAAACACAGACAGACGGAGGGCAGACACAGTGAAATACTTTACCATACCTCCCTGTGCTCCACTAAACTGTGCAATAACGTTAGTAGGCCTAAGGTATATTTTTTGTTACTTCTGTGCTAAAGAAAGTTTGCATCTTTTTTTCTGAAAAGGAATATATATATATATATATATATATATATATATATATATATATATATATATATATATATATATATATATATATATAACTGCAGTGTACAAAACTGAAGGCATGTGGAAGAAGACGTTTTAAAAACTACACAAAAAGTTTAAAAGATTAAAAAAATATATTTTCATGACGTTTGGGACGCAAGCCTTGTACATTTTAAATGTGGACCAGCGGGAAATAAAACTCGACTCGAATAGACATATTAATAATCACAAAAAAAAATAATAAAAAAAAGACAAATAAAAACACATGGGCTAGACAAACCTTTCAACCAGTAACCATTACCCCAAAGAAATATCAACAAATATTCACTTATCGTATTAAAATGTATTTTGTTGTAAATCTCAGAGCTGCCACTCCAGCCGTACGCGCAGGACAGCCCGCTCGTGTTGACAGCCGTCTCCTAGCAACCAGGCTTATTTTGGTGTTCAGCCTCGCGGGACTCGAACAAACGCGAGTCGTGTTGAACTTTTGCAAACGTGAGTGCTGTGTGGCTGCTGGCTGTACTGTAGTTAAGTGGAGTGTGTTTAACGTGTTATTCATCATTTGTGCTTCACCACTGCCCAGCACTGAGCCTCGGCATATTCAAAACGCTGTCTTGACCTGGTAACTTCAACGAGTAAACGATGCACTACAGTGACGTACGTGTACGTTTTTCAATTGAACATGTGGATATGACACTGCAGCATCAGGATTTAAATACATGAGGATATGACACTGCAGCATCAGGATTTAAATACATGAGGATATGACACTGCAGCATCAGGATTTAAATACATGAGGATATGACACTGCAGCATCAGGATTTAAATACATGAGGATATGACACTGCAGCATCAGGATTTAAATACATGAGGATACGACACTGCAGCATCAGGATTTAAATACATGAGGATATGACACTGCAGCATCAGGATTTAAATACATGAGGATATGACACTGCAGCATCAGGATTTAAATACATGAGGATATGACACTGCAGCATCAGGATTTAAATACATGAGGATATGACACTGCAGCATCAGGATTTAAATACATGAGGATATGACACTGCAGCATCAGGATTTAAATACATGAGGATATGACACTGCAGCATCAGGATTTAAATACATGAGGATATGACACCGCAGCATCAGGATTTAAATACATGAGGATATGACACTGCAGCATCAGGATTTAAATACATGAGGATACGACACTGCAGCATCAGGATTTAAATACATGAGGATACGACACTGCAGCATCAGGATTTAAATACATGAGGATATTACACCGCAGCATCAGGATTTAAATACATGAGGATATGACACTGCAGCATCAGGATTTAAATACATGAGGATATGACACTGCAGCATCAGGATTTAAATACATGAGGATATGACACTGCAGCATCAGGATTTAAATACATGAGGATATGACACTGCAGCATCACGATTTAAATACACAAGGATATGACACTGCAGCATCAGGATTTAAATACATGAGGATATGACACTGCAGCATCAGGATTTAAATACATGAGGATATGACACTGCAGCATCAGGATTTAAATACATGAGGATATGACACTGCAGCATCAGGATTTAAATGTTTTTTTTCCTGTGTTTTGAATATTTGAAGGTTTTAAATATTTGTAATGTTCTAAATTAAAGTAAAAATAAAACTGAAGAATAGGTCAAAATAATATTATATTATACAGCTAACAGGAGTAAGGGTTGAACAGCCAGCAATGCTGTATTGGTCTATGACAGAAAGAAAGAAAGAAAGAAAGAAAGAAAGAAAGAAAGAAAGAAAGACTCCAGTTGTTCCAGAGAGTTTATTGGGTTCACTTGTAACAGTCACTGCCATTGGGAATGCAATCTGGAAGTACAGGTCAGCTGTCTCCACCCTGTGCCCTCCCCCATCATAAACAAAGGCTGTGTCATTTCACGCTACCTTCCTTTAAATTACTGGCCTTGCCTCATGCTAAAAGTCATTTTCATAGTCATTGATTTTACAGGGCAGGATTAATAAGGAGCTTCAAGAGGCAAGGTCCTGTCATTTACCTGTGATTCTTCACACCACCCCCCTCAAGCTGCTCTTCAAGTCAGACAATTAAACACGTTGCATTTGTCTTTCTTGGAAAGCCCTGCAGTCCTCTGATACGACTGCAGTTCTGTTTGAATGGGAATCTCAATGTCAATCTCAATGCAAGCTGAATTCTTACATGCAGGTGATTAGAGTTAAGTATTGCTATACCAAAGGATCATCCCAAAGTCACAGCCTGCCTGCCAGGCTCCTCTTGGGACAGGATCTCTATCCAGGCGCTCCTTTGAAGAGCTGGTTTGGAATGAATGCCCACTGATAAGGAATGAGGAGGGCAGGCAGGGCGCTGAGGGGCGCTGAGGATTGGAGGGATATGAGTGGGGGGGGGGTCTCAAAGACAAGTCCCCTGGCAGACTCTCTCTGTCCCTTTAACCAAGTAACTCAGGTGGCAGATATCTATATATGATCTAAACTATCTCCTAATTAGAGATGTCTGTTCAATTGTACCCTGTGTAAATGTCCAGTGGTCTCCTGGTTAAATCTCTGTCCAATTGCCCTTTACAATACAGTGCAGGTCAGCAATGAAGAGCCACTTCATTCTGAATGATTCTGAACGTGCCTCTAGTCTTTCAGGAAGGTCGAGAGGGAGAGAGGCGAAGGTCTCTGAAATGAACTCCTGCTGTACCAGTTGAGGTGTACCCTCCAGCGGTACAGGGAGGAGGGGCTCGGGGGTCAGAGGGCAGTCTCGAGGCAGCAGGACCCCCTGCGGATGTAGTATCTGCGCCCCTCCCCGGAGCCCCCCTCGGGGCAGTGCACGATGAGCACAGGGAAGAAGTGCGCATCCCTGTAGGTGGGGGGGCTGTCGTTGAGGGCCAGCTGGCTGGAGTAGGAGCGGCAGCAGGAGGCCTCGTCCAGGCAGCAGCGCTCGGCCGTCAGCGTGCTGCTGCGGCTCCTCCACAGCCCCATCGTGCGCCTCGAGCCGTGCATGCGGCACAGCGAGAACCGCGCCGTGTCTTGCGAGAGCCGCGAGCTGAGGCTGTGCCGGGAGAAGATGGAGGAGCAGCTGGAGCTCCCGGCGCCACCACACTGCCTCCCGCCTCCCTCCCGCAAGCAGCTCTCGCAGTCCTGCACCAGAGTCCCGTAGCTGCGGCCCGGGAAGCTTCCTCTCAGGAAGCCGTTCTGGGAGCCAGCCAGGTCCATCAGCATGGCCTCGGAGTAGCTGGGGACGAGCTGCCGGTTGGAGCAGATATGCCACTCCAGCTCCGTGCTGTCGACTGTCTCCGCCCGGGGGAGTCGACTCCGCTCCACTCCCCCATCCAGCCGCAGCTCCTCCTGGTCCTCGGGTGAGGGGGAGCCCTCTTCATACTCCAGCCCGAAGAGCTTCTCCACGCGGTAGTGCACGAAGGCGGTGCGGTACTCCGCGAGCACGCGCAGGGGCCAGGACAGGAGGAGGAGGGTGGCCAGCCAGAAGGCAGCAGGGGAGGCGTACCAGGGGGGCCGGTCGAGGTCCACGTAAGCCATGAGCTGTTCCTTAAAGTCCACGTTCTTCAGCTGCATGCCCTCCCGCGCCTCCATGTACTCGTCCAGCCCCTCGGTCTGGGTGAAGAAGCGATGGCGCTGGCTCAGATAGGCGCTCTCCGCCCTGGCCCCCGCGAAGCTGAAGCACTTGGTGAAGCGCAGCCTGGTCACTGTGTGCTCATCGAGCCCCCGCAGGTCCCGGGACAGGTCCCGCACCCCTCCGCAGTGGCTGTAGTCGAACTCCCCCTCGGCCACGTTGGTGTTGACCCGCTCGTGGTAGACCTGCATGGTGGTGTAGGTCTCCCCGTTGCGGTAGTGGGTCACCTGCCTTGTCCGGCGCACAAAGTGGTAGCTGATGGCCTTCCACCAGACGCAGGGCCGCGCCTGCCGCATGCGCAGCACCCTGTCGTACACGCTCTCCACGTCCGCCCTGCACTGGAGCCCGCAGCGCAGCCGCCAGTGCCAGCACTCCGCCAGGTACACAGCGTACAGAATGAGCATGCATGTCAGCGGGATGTACACGTAGCCCTCCCCGCAGGGCCTGCTGTCGTAGGGCCTGATCCGCTCCGGCATGCCCGAGCTGCCCCCTCGCATGGGCAGGGACCCCAGGGAAGGGGGGCGCTGCGTGGAGGAGCTTGTGGAGGAGGAGGAGAAGCCCAGTCCGGTGATCTGGCACCATGCCACTGTGCCCAGGCAGCTGTACAGGAGCAGGGACAGCAGCAGGCACCGCCAGTGAGCCTCCCGACACATGGAGGCACCCAGGGACTGCTTCACCGGCCGCTGCTGTGGACAGAGAAGGAGAGGGAGAGGAGGGAGAGGAGGGAGAGGGAGAGAGGGGAGGGAGAGGAATGGTACAGAGAAGGAAAGGGGGAGAGGGGAGAGCAAGGAGGAGAGAAAAGGGGGAGGTAAGGGGTTAGAAAGAGAGAGAAAAGAAGGCAAGCAAACTGAGCACTTTCTTTAGTCTCTGTAACAGCCTGCAGCCTTCTTCTAGTTTACTACACTACACTATACTATAGTGCAGTAAACTCTTAGTTTGTATATTACCCACACAGGCCATTGCAAGCTGTTTGATTTTTAAAAAGGCTACAATGTTTTTTTAACAAAACACATAGAGAGAGATAACCTGTAAGCTAAATAATTGAACAGATTCTTAAAAGAGAATTAGGTTTTGTTTTATTGGTGAAGATAGTGAACAGTTGATCTACTGTGTGTGTGTGTGTGTGTGTGTGTGTGTGTGTGTGTGTGTGTGTGTGTGTGTGTGTGTCTGCGTGCATGCGTGTGTGTGTGGGTGTGTAAACAACAGGATATCATACGACGTTATTGAAAGAACAGTTGAACGTTTTTTATAAGTTTTGGCTCAGGTTACAGTATGTTTCGCAAGCCAGCCGGTTGGTTTTCATGCTTCACTACACCTTGCTCTTCTTTCCCCGTGGTATACCACAGTAAACTTCACACACACCCACACTAATCAACGTGTACTGTGAGCTTGCAGCAGCAATCAGTAAATGACCACGTTCTGCTCTGCGATGCATTTCTCCCTTTCAACAGATGCATTTTCCCTGAGCTGTGCTGAGCTGTGCTGAGCTGTGCTGAGCAGTGCAGACACCTTCCAAATTACTTAAGCACCCAAGATCAATACAGACAGGAAGGAAACCACTAATCAGAGGCTGATCAGTACCTGTCAACAGCCTCCAAACAGGCAAGGACTGGCAATCCATTCCGATGCCAGCCAGGCAACACTTACAAATAATTTAGAGCAGCTAGTTTCAAATGCCGGTTGAATTGCCTTTTTAGATTCCCCTTCCTTCCCTATCTGACGGTGTTTCGCTTCAATCACTCCGAGTGGTTCTGGGGTCTGTTGCTTCAATATGAAGTTATCAGAACTTATCTGAAGAACCCGACGTGCCCAGCACCGAATAACCTTCCTCATTCCATTCAGATCATGTGACAATGTGAACTTTAAACTCTACAGGGTGGAAAGATCACATGACAGAACAGAATAAAGAAGCAAGTTCTGTCCTGGCACAAAATAGCAATAACTCAATACTGGAGCCACAGAACTGAGAGCCGCTCAGAAAGACGCCGTCAAATATAATAAGGGGAATGTAGAAATGACATTTAATGCTTGAATAATAACGGATGCCATCAATGTGAGTCCAAGCTAGCTTGAGTTATCTTGCACTGAAATGAAAGGGTTTATAAACAAGATTGTTTTTAATCGTGTCAAGGCTTCAGCTATTTAAGTTCTGCAGCCAGTTTACTAACAAGAACCACACTGAGTTAATAGATTAACCCTGTCCTTGCTTCATTACACTGGCTGCCAGTCACACAGGTAATCAATGCTCAGGGGCTGCGTCTGACTTACAGTCCAAGGCTCTTAATGATCCCGACGCTGTGACATCCTGGACTTGGAAACACGTGTGAGAAAGCGCTGTGGTTAGGAGAGGGAAGAGCCTGGTTAAACGAGTTAGAGTAGTGAGAGCTAATCAGATATGACACCTCCATTCACTGCATAGCTCTCCCATGTGCAGTTTAGAGGAAGTCACCCCGTTTTTAGAATCAATAGCTCCTTTTTTTCTTGGGAAGTAGCTTTTTTGGAAAGGATTTAAGGTTCCAAAAATGTCAAAAGGTTGTCATAAAGTAGCAGTGTAACTTGGCACATGCCCCCTTTAACTGTGGCTGCTAAAGGGTTAACCACCCCTTTAAGAACTAACTGTCCCCATACCTGCTGCATCCACAGTGCCATGCAGGAGATGCATGCCTGTGCTTTACTCATTCACAACGCACTGATACACAGGACTGCAAATATACATTATGCTGTAGCCTGCTGGGAATACATCTGCACTGAACTTGTATAGTTTGGTTGTGTGCATGTTATTCAAGGTGCTTACTTGAATGGAGAGGTTTAAAGAAGTAAGCTTTCCTATACAATGATACACAACGCGGTGTTAAAACAGCAACACAATCACTGTGGGACAATGCCTGCAGAACACTTTGCCTTGGCTCACATAATGTGGATTCAGACACCGAGCCCAGGATTGTGCTGATGTGTGGGCTGGATGTGGTATAGATATGGGTGTGCGTTGCAATTGTATATCTCACCTCCTCCAGCACATCAGTGCCAGCCGGGATATCCTCCTCTCCATTCGGGGTGCTGGGGGCCGTGTCTTCTGCCGCAGTTTCGGTTTCCAACTCGGGAGAGAGCATGCTGCTTCCTGGGTCATTGCAGAGCAGCTCGGTGGATACGAGACAACCTCCCGCTCCCCCGCTCTCCTATCCAGGCTCCTCTCCCCTCCCAAGAAGCAACTGCAGCCTCCGCCTCCGCCGCTGGTCAGGAGCCAAGGAGGACGGGATACCCGCTTAAGGTGCTCCCATCACGGCGGGCGAGGAGGGGCTGCAAAGAGGAGATCCGACAAGGTCAAGGACGGCAGAGAAGGAGAATGAAAGGTAAACCCGCAACATTGCAGAAGGTCTGTTGCAGATTATGAGCCACGGTGAGAAGCAACATCCACACGCCATTGCCCGCGGCACAGGATAAATGAATAGATCAACGATTCAATAAATACACAAATAAACACCCTCGCAGGGTGTGTGCGGTGCAGAGGAACACAGGGCTGCGGCAAACTATTGTACTTGTCAATTTCGTGTTTGCAACGCGCCTCTTGTGTTAATGTCTCACTCCCACATGTAAATCGCGCTGCTTCACCTCGGATAGCCTCTATATAAAAGTGCGATACAATAACAATCCAGTCACGACTGTCCTTGAGCACACTGTCTTCGCCCCCCCTTCACTCCGTCTTCACAAGCTGCTTGTCTCGTTCTGCTCTGCAGCATCAACAGCACTGACAATTAAAAAAGCAGTGCTCGCCCCCTGCCTTCTGCACAGATACAAGCGCACCCGAAACGCGAGGACCCGCCAAGCAGCGCAGCTCATCTCTGCAGTGTTGTGCAATGCACTCCGGGCTCTGGCAGCCCGGCAATGTGGCCAAGTGAAGTGAGCAGCATCTTCATTGCATTCGCGTTGAGAAATACCTGAGCGCTGTACTGTTACATGCTGATGCAGCGTTCGCTCGTTTTCTAAACAGAGGGTCCTCCTAATCCAGTTATTATACCACAGTGCTGTACCTGAAAGAGTACGAAAAGGGTCTGCATACAATCGAGAGCTTATCATATTATTGCAAATGCAATCCGGAACGTCCCAGGAAGCTAGGATTGGATAATATAAGTTCGATGAAGACTGAAGCGGCTGTGATGTTCACCATGTCGAATGTGGGCAGGAACAGGGCAGTTTCTGAATGAGGACCCTTAAGACATTAAACACTAAAGCTGCAATGAACAGCAGAGCACTGAAGTATAAGTAATTGAACGCAATTCATTACTTCATTAGCTAATTAAGTAAATCGATTATCGATTAAGGATTACGTTAGGGAAGCCACGCTGTGTTCAGAATCGTTCCTACAGAGATCCTACAGCAGTATAGATAGATAGATAGATAGATAGATAGATAGACAGACAGACAGATAGATATCCTGGAGTGTCGTCCCGCCATACCCAGGCGCTATCCAGGGTGCTGAAGCACCGTTCGACCCTGGCTTGGTTCTATTTGATTCTGACGCCTGGAGGTCGGTTCTTCCAGACACGAATTCAAATACATATTATTTCAGTTTTGGTTCGAGTCATTTTCAGCTCTTAGTGACCGGTAACGATTGGGTGGGTTCACAACTTGACAGTGCGCCGCGGAGCAGGGTGAGCAGTGTGGTGCTGTTTCAATTTGTAATAACGACCCCCCCCATGACCGAGCTGGACAGAGCCAGGGGCGGCACCGCTACATCGCTTCAGAAACTTTTTTTGGTGTTTGTGGCTGTGGCGGAGTCTCAAAATGAAAAGCAGCAGAGTATATACATACCAACGCTGAGCCATTACATTAACGACGCAGCCATACGAACATGTACAGTTGTATGCAAAAGTTTGGGCACCCCTGGAAAAAATGTATGTTACAATGAATCTTTCAGTGAACAGAAGTTGACCTGACCTCTACATGGTACAAAGTTAAACATGACACCTTTCTGCAAATTTTAATACAGGATTACTATTTATTTGCATTTATTATAGATTCAAAATAATAAACAAAAGTGAACATGGCGTGTGCAAAAGTTTGGGCACCCTGTCACTTAGTACTTGGTAACACCTCCTTTGGCAGAACTAACTGCTTCCAAACGTTTCCTGTAGCCAGCTAAGAGTCTTTCTATTCTTGCCTTTGGAATTTTTTCCCACTCTTCCTTGCAGAATTCTTCCAGCTCAGAAAGATTCTTAGGTCTCCTGGCATGCACTGCATGTTTGAGATCTCCCCACAGATTTTCAATAATATTCAAGTCTGGGGACTGTGACGGCCATTCCAAAACCTTTCTCCTTCTTTCTTGTAAATATTTCATGGTTGATGTTGAGGTCATTGTCTTGCTGAAATATCCAACCTCTTTTCAGCTTCAGTGTCCTGACTGACTTTAGAACATTAGCTTCTAGGATTTGTTGATATTTAGTTGAATCCATTCTTCCTTCCACCCGCACAATATTTCCGGTTCCACTGGCTGCCACACAACCCCAAAGCATAATAGAGCCACCCCCGTGCTTAACAGTTGGCAAGGTGTTCTTTTCTTGAAATGCTTCACCCTTTTTTCTCCAAACGTACCTTCTTTGGTTGTGGCCAAACAGTTCAATTTTCGTTTCATCAGTCCAAAGAACATTGTTCCAAAAAGCTTCAGGCTTGTCAAGGTTTTCTTTTGCATACTTTAGACGCTGACTTTTGTGATGAGGTCGTAGAAAAGGCTTCCTTCTGACAACTCCCATGCAGATCCTTGTTGTGTAAGGTACGCTGTACTGTGGACCTGTGAACAACTACTCCAGTGTCAGCTAAACTGTTCTGAATGTCCTTTGCAGTGACCTGTGGGTTCTGTTGTGCAGATCTGACCAGTTTTCAGGCAAGTCTATGTGATAGTTTTCTTGGTCTTCCAGATCTTGCCTTGACTTTAACCGTTCCATTTAACTTCCATTTCTTGACAATGTTTCTGACAGTTGAAATTGCTAGCTGGAAGCGTTGAGAGAGTTTTTTTATAGTCTTCTCCTGTTTTGTGAAAGTCAATTATCTTCATTTTCAAGTCCTCAGACATCTGCTTAGAGGAGCCCATGGTTTTTGAAACCAGGCAGAACAACCATCACAGTCTGACAGATTAGAAGGTATGAAGTTACTTCAGAGTAATAGTTCAACACTGGAATTGACTTCACCTGACTAATTGAAGCCCTAATGAGTGAATCAACCTTTCTGGACCTTAGTAATCATCTTTTTAAGAAGTAATTAAGAATGGTCCAAAAGGGTGCCCAAACTTTTGCACGCGCCATGTTCACTTTTGTTTATTATTTTGAATCTGTAATAAATGCAAATAAATAGTAATCCTGTATTAAAATTTGCAGAAAGGCGTCATGTTTAACTTTGTACCATGTAGAGGTCAGGTCAACTTCTGTTCACTGAAAGATTCATTGTAACATACATTTTTTCCAGGGGTGCCCAAACTTTTGCATACAACTGTATATCTGAACTCCGAGGCGTTTTAATTGATATGAACAGGGATAAGGGAGCGGCCACGTGATTTAATCGATGACATATGGCCTTGCAGTACTGGAAGAAGGCAGAGGCATTATCTACACTCAAATGATAACATGTACAAATCGACTGCAGCAACGCTTTTCTATAATATAATGAACGAATTCATTTTGACTCTTTGTTTAAACATTACATTTCAAAAACAATAAAATAATGTGTGGACCTGTAGATTTTGTTAAAGTGTATATATCTATATATATATATATATGTCCTCTGATTCGTAGTGTAGATATGTAACCGGTGCAACATTGTTGAATTGAATCCTACACTGAGCGTTTCATATGCGCATACAGCGCAATGTAACTCCCGCCGCAGCACACATGCTTGCCAAAGCCGATGACGTCATTATACACCCACCCTACCTCACCCCCTCCCTCCGCGGCACGAGTGAGGGGCGGAAGTAGACCAGCAGTTTACGACGGAAGTGTGTCACCAGTGCGGGGCAGAAGTGCCGGACCCACGCTGAATTGATCGTTGGTAGGACTGTGTTTTCTCTGAAGAGTTTGGTTGCGTGAAAAGAAAGTCTTCGAGTGCAGCGGAATCTGTCATTTCAATAAACTAGGAAGCTAAAGGTGAATGTTTTGCAGACTCCTGTGAATGCACGTATCGTGCTTTGTTACCGGGTTGAGATGTGGCTGTGCACGCTGTGTTGTATTCTAGCTAACTCGAACATGTACATTGACTCAGCATGTTTGTTTGAATTGCTTTAGTGTACTTACTTATAGTAACTTACACAGACTGCTTCTGTAATACTATCCGTGACTGGGTCTGTACTATCCGTGAGTTGTAAACTGTATTGTGTTATTATAAGAAGGGGCATGTGTGACAGCGGTACTAATATTAGATATCATGATGACACTGTAGTTGCAAAACTAAACACAACTGTCCAGCAGTAATAATTCTGTATTGACTCGATCTTTATATATAGAGAAGCCGTGCTATTGCACAGCAGTTCGGTCCATTCCATGCTTTAAGGTGGGGATATTTACACACACGTCGTGCTTGTAACCTGTACACTGTGCCGAATTAGTCTCACAGTAAAATCTGGACTGGAATAAGCTGCAATGCAATGGGAGTCTTATGCCTTGAGCCCTTCCAACTTTTATAGTCTCATGTTGGAGATTCTTTGCGTATGTTTTGCACTTCAGTTTGGAATATGCAGTATTGAAGTATTTGCTCCTCGCCCCACAGGAGGAGTGATGCTGGGCCGGCCCAAGCCCGGGGACTCGGAGGAGGACCTGCTCCGGTACCAGGACCGGTTCCTGGCCTCGGGGGGTGAGCCGGGGGTGCAGGTGGTCCGCAGGCCCGACAAGCGCAGAGGAGAACCTAGAACCAGAACCCCAGCGGGAGAGACTGAGCTGGGGGCCACGAGGGACATCGTCAGCATGGACGGTACAGGGAGTGTAACACAGTCACAGCAGCCGGAGAGCTTGTGTGTGTGTGTATCTGCAGCACCGCTCTGACACTGTCTGTGTTTGACCCCCTCAGAGTTCCCGGAGCAGCCTCCCCCGCTCACCCCCGCACTCCCCCAGAAGAAGTCTCGGTTCCGCTCAGATCGCGTGAGGTTTGAGAAGGACGACCCTGCGGAGAGGCTCGATCGAGAGGACCCCCACCTCACTGCCGTGCTGTCCAGGATCATTGTGAGTGACAGTGGAGGGGCAGGCGTTGTGCAGTGTATTCTGGGATTGACACTGAAGTTCACTCTCTCACTCCCTCGAACTAGGAGCATGACACGAGTGCGGTTCCTGTGTCCTTCCCAGCATTCACTGGGGCCCCGTTTCCCAAAGTCTTCCACAGGTCAGAGGTCAAAGAGCAGGTAAGAGTTTGCATCAGTGTGTGTGCCTGTCTGTGTCTGTGTGCCTGTCTGTGTATGTGTGTCTGTGTGTTTGTTTCTGTCTGTGTCTGTGTTTGTTTCTGTCTTTCTGTCTGTCTGTGTCTGTCTGTCTGTCTGTCTGTCTTTCTGTCTATGTGTGTGTGTTTGTCTGTCTGTCTGTCTTTCTGTCTGTGTGTGTGTGTGTGTTTGTCTGTCTGTCTGTCTGTCTTTCTGTCTGTGTCTTTCTATCTGTGTTTATGTGTGTGTTTATGTGTGTGTGTGTGTGTCTGTGTATTATCAGACCTCCCTCTTTGTGTATATCCCAGCAGGCCTCTGTCCCTAGAAGGAGTATCTTTGCTCAGAATATCGCCGCTCGGACAGCGAATGTGGTCAGTGAGCCTTCCCAGAATGATGCTCCAGCAGGGATCACAGGTCAGAAGTTAGCCCCGCCTCTGTCAGAGAAGATGCAAGCACATCAGACTGACTCGAACCCGAGCTTCGGTAAGCCTCCACTCCTCACTCCATTAATACTGCAGAGCTGTACAGAGGTCTGTAGGAAAGAGTATTCAACATGCAGCGCAGTACTGAGGTGTGTGTGTGTGTTTCTATTCCACTGTGTGTTTCAGGGGCCCCGCTCGGAGGGGGTGCTCCGAGGCTGGTCTCAGGACAGGGTCTGGGGGGTCCGGGGGGCCTCACAGCGGCGAGGCAGATCCACCTGGAGAACGAGGCCTGGCTCAGGGGCATGTCCAAGGCAGAGATCCTGCAGGAGCAGGGGAGGCTGCTGGCTCAGCTGGGTGAGTCACTGAGGAGTTCAGGAAGCTTGTGAGAACATCCCCGGGCTGAGCACATGTGGAGGAGACTGTCCCTCTGTCTGTCTGGTACACTTCTGTTCTTGCATGCGTGTACAGTGGAGGATTTCATCAGTTGTTCTGCTGTAGTTTTGCATTTGCATCACACCGGGGGATGTATGGTACTAACACTCTTGAGAATGTTTTCCCAGTCCCTTGAATAGGGGGCGGGTATGCTGTCTGTGTGTCTGTGTATCATGCCAGCCTGTCTGTCTGTCTGTCTCTGTCCTGCAGACCCCAGGCTAATCTCCTTCGTCAAGTCCAAGAAGTCCAAGGATGTGTTGGGTCCAGCCAGGTCCCAGGAGGACGGAGGAACAGAGGGACAGATGGACACACAGACAGAGCCCACGTTGTCCGATACAGAGGAAGGACCAATAGACATGGATTCTGACACCGAGGGGCGGGACAAAGAATCTGAACCTCCAATCACAGGTAAAAGTGTAATAGAGCACAGTGAAATAGAAAGCGTGCACAGAGGCTGTCCGATGAGTGAATGATGAAAGATTGAATGAAGTCGGTAACTCAGGGAGTGGGTGAATGTGTTTTCAGTGGAAGACCTGCCAGTGAAGCCCCAGGAGGGCTGGGTACACATGAACCAGCTGGAGCCCGAGAAACTGGAGTGGATCAAAGACCTGCCCAAACCCAGGAAGAGGGGAACGAGACAGGTGAGGAGAGGAGGATTGGGGAGGAAGGGAGACTGAAAGAAACGGAAGAGGGTAACGAGAGGTGAGGAGAGTTGTTAGGGAGGGCGAGGGAGAGACGAGAGAGAGAGTTTGTTCTCTAGTGTTGGAGAGAATGTTTGTTGGGTTCCTTGTTGAGTCTCACTGTGTGCTGCCTCCCCTCCCCCCCAGGCGATGCAGGCCCGCTTCGATTTCTCCGGCTCTCTGATCCCCCCGGAGGCTGACCTGCCCCCTCACCTGGGGCTGCACCATCACGGAGAGGAGCCGCAGGTGAGGCAGGGCAGGGATTCAGATCCACAAAGAGCTGTGTGTTTATCCTGTGCAGATTCTAATACTGTAACACTGTGTTACTCCCCTCCCTCTCCTCTCACTCCTCAGCTGGCTGGCTATTCCCTCCAGGAGTTGTTCCACCTCTCTCGCAGTCAGGTGACTCGGCAGCGCAGCCTCGCTCTCACCACGCTCGCGCGCATCCTGCACAAGGTAACCATGACAACTGCTCAGCCAATCGTCATTCTTGACCTGCAGAAGTCTGTTTCTTTGGTAAATGTGTGGTCAGTTCATCCATAGACCCTTTATGGTAGGGTATTGTAGCTGTAGCTGTACTGCTGAAAGAACCCTGTTAACCTTGCAGACCTCTCGGTAATACAGGGTCACATATGAGAAGTCGGTCAAAATAATACAAGTTACAGATTCATCAGACCTCTGAGCGTGACTTGTGTGTGCCTGGGTGTGTCTCTGTATGTGTTTGTCTCTGTGTCTCTGTGTCTCTCTGCCTCTCTGTGTCTCTCTACCTCTCTGTGTCTCTCTCTCCCCCCCCCCCCCCCTCTCTCTCTCTCTCTCTCTGTAGATGTTCTCTAACCCTGCTTGTTCTCCTCAGGCTCGCTCTGGTCACTTTGCCTCGTCGCTCAGAGGCAGTGTCCTGTCCACTCTGCTGGACGCCGGCCTGCTCTTCCTGCTGCGCTTCTCGCTGGACGACTCGGTGGGGGGGGTCATGGCGGCCGCGGTGCACGCTCTCTGGGCGCTGCTGGTTGCCCCCGACGACGAGGTAGGATTTGGGGAAGCATTTGATTGGAGCTGTGCTTGGGATGGCGTGCCGTGAGTTCATATCCTGGTCAAACAAGGAAGAATTGGAGCCGAGTCCCTTTGACCCGCGCCTGTTAATTCAGGCTGCGCTCTACAGTACTTAACAGTGGACATGTGTAATTACAATGTAGTTACAGTGACTCCATCACAATTCTCTTTCCCTTCTTTCTCTCAGGAGTGTTTGGACAGTACCTTCTCCTGGCTGCAGGGCAGCACCACCTTCCCTCTCCTCCCCTCAGAGAAGCCTGAGGAAGATGAGGAGGAGGAGGGGGAGGAGGAGGAAGGGGTGAAGGTGGCAGCGGAGAAGAAGGAGGAAAGGAGAGCCGATCACGACGTGGCCAGGACAGACCTCATCAAGGTGACGGCGCCCCCACACTGTGGTCTTTCACACCCCCTTTCTCCCCCCTGTCTCTCTGTCTCTCTCTCATCCCTCACTCCTCATCTCTCTCTCTCTCTCTCTCTCCTCAGGCCCTGTTGAAGATGCAGGTTCTGGCTCGGCTCAGGTATATTCTGGAGGTGGTCCGGCCCGGTCCCAGGGTGGTCCAGGATGTTCTGGAGGTCCTGACCCGAATCGCCCGTCACTCCAGCGCCTCGGCCAGTCAGGTACAGAGACCCATCCAGAACCGGTCAGCAATCTGACGCCAAGCTGAGTGACTTGAAGTTTCAGCTGAAGTCAGACTCCGAGCAGAAGCGAGACTTCTCTGACTTTTTATTAGCATCCAGAACAACCTTAACAACCTGTCTCAGATTTCATCCACTCAGAAGACTGTAATGTCCTCATTCCCTTGATGAAGTGACGTGATCAGCTAGCAATGTCTGATTCATATATAAACTGAGCGCTCGCTATCCCAGCTTCGTAGTTGATTTTAGTTCAGATGATCAGATACCGTTTACTACGGTACATTTGCACAGGAAGTTTGCACTTTTCCCTTGCTTTCCCATGGTTATGCTGTGCATTTACCAGAGCTTCCTCTGGTTTGCCGTGCCTCTCTGCATTTACAATGCTTTCCTCTGCTTTAGCATGTTGTTGCTGTGCTTCATTACTCTTTGCTGTGCTTCTGCTCTGGTGTTCTCAGGTCCTGGACGCCCCGCGGTTGATGCAGACTATCCTGTCCGAGTTCCTGCCCTGCTCCTGGACCCCGCACCCCCCTGCCCCCCCTGGCGGCCCTCTCACCCTGGAGACCGCACACGGGCTGCCCGTCGCCGCGGCGATGAAGCTGGTCAGAGTGCTGGCGTGCTCCGGGAGACACGCGTGTGCCAGGCTGGTGAGAGCAGGACTGCCGCAGCACTGGGAATGAACACACAGCCATACAGACAGACACGCAGACACACGGTCATACACAGAGCCCTCACCGTCATACAGACAGAGCACACAGCCATACAGACACGCAGACACACAGTCATACACAGAGCCCGTACCGTCATACAGACAGACACGCAGACACACACACACAGACAGACAGACAGACAGACAGAGCACACACACATACATTATTTGACATACACAGATAGACAGGCAGACAGCTTCACACAGACTACACACACATGCAGACAGATACACAGAGCCACAGGCTCAGCTGGACAGGCAGACAGACAAACACACAAAAACATGCATACTGACAGACAGACAGACACACACACAACCATGCACACACAGACTCAGACCGAAACACAGACTTGAACAGTAAAAAAGAAAGTCTGTTTTTAAAGTGTTTGTTCATGTGAATTTGGGGTCTGTGTTGGAGGTGTGTTGAATACAGTGTGTGCTCGTGTCTCAGTTGAACAGCTTGGGTCTGCGTGAGAGGCTGTCCCGCTACCTGGCCCTGGAGCCCCAAGACCTGCTGCTGGAGCCCCGCGAGGCAGTGAGGCTGAGCACAGAGGCACTGAGGCTGTGGAGCATCGCGGCAGGGTACGGGCAGGCCTGCGACCTGTACAGGTACACCACACAGAGAGGGGGAGAGGGAGGGGGTATGCCTGAGACAGGAGGGAGGCACTGAGGCAGTGGCGTGAGATACCTGGGACCAGTGAGGAGTTTGATAATGAGATCAATCCCCTGCCCCCTCTCATTGACACAGGGAGCTTTACCCCATCCTGGTGAGGGCCCTGCAGTGTGTCCCCTCTCTGGTGACCCCGCCAGACCCTGAGGAACCCCTGCACACTCTGTCCCTGCACAGAGCCGAGGCCCTGGTCAGCCTGCTCACCAACATCACACTCACCGCGGGCAGCGAGGAGGAACTGCAGCGAGAGCAGACGCGGTGAGGGAGGGAGTGAGGGAGTGAGTGAGTGAGTGTCTGTCTGTGTGAGTGTGTGAGTGTGTGTGTGTCTCTGCCTGTGTCTGCAAGTCAGTGTGATTGTAATTGTGTCTCTGTCTCTTTGTTTTGTCTGTATGTGTTTTTCTGTCTCTGTCTGTATTTCTTTGTGTGTGTGTGTGTCTGCCTGTATGTGTCTATATTAGTCTCTCTGTATGCGTGTGTCTTTTGAGCCGAGTCAGCCTTTGCATGTCACCATTTCTGTTGCTACAGTAACCCCGAGAGTGACTCGCCTCCCCCACCCCCGGTGGAGTGGAGTCATGTGACCGGGCTCCGTCCCTTCCTGGTGGGCTCTCTGAAGAGCTGTGTGGGGGGGCTGTCTGACCCCCTCCTGAGGGAAGGAGCTCAGAGACTGAGCACTGCAATCCTGCTGTACCTGGGGAGCTTCTACACACAGCTCCCAGCACAGGTGAGGGGGAGGGGCAGGTTGAGGGGGAGGGTTTGGAGGGGGTGGGGTGGGGTGGAGGGGGAGTTCCTACGTTCCTACATTCCTGAAGTTTCTGTCATATTTTATTAGCCGCTCGTCACTAGATGGCGATGCAACAGCATTGTAGAAGCAGGCGCACGCAGAGAGAAACCTGGCAGAGCTATGGAAACCCTGTTAAAGATATTAACCCTTACATCTATACTAACCAACTCCCCTCAGAGCTCGTTCCAGCCGGTCCATTCTCTCCAGGAGATGGAGTCTCTCTCCTCGGAGGTCCTCGAGCCCCTGCTATCCCATCAGGCCGTGCGCAGCATGATGAGTGAGCTCAGGTGAGGACCCACCCCTGAACCCCTCTTTTGAGATTCTGAATCCTGGGGGACCCCTGATTGAAAAACGCAAGCAAGAAAGAGAAGCTGTACTGCAGTGGAAGTAAATGGTGAATGAATAGTGCCTGGAAGTGTCACAAGGCCTGTCTCTCTCTCACCACAACACTGAGTCCACTTTAACACAGGACTGAAGTCACAATTTACTGAGACCTGTGGAAACTATGCAGACCCCAGTTAATGTTGTATTCATGTGTCTGGCTATCTGTCTGCGTGTCTGGCTGTCTGTCTGCGTGTCTGTCTGTGTTTCAGGTCCTGCTCAGCGCTGTGTAACCCCAACTCCTGCTCCCCAGGCCCGGAGTCCATCCCCAGCCTCCCCTGCCTCAGCTGCTGTGGAGGGAAGCCCGCGCTCAGCCTGGCTGGCTCCCAGTCTCCCTTCCCCTTGCTGACGGGTCTCTGCTACCTTCTCCACGCCATGGCCTCCACGCACAGGGGGCTGGCAGGAAAGGTACGCATGAGACAGACCACAGCGCCACCTGCTGATGAGAAATACTACTGCATGCACGTCACCCTGGGAAGTTATTCCAAAGAAACATTTAGACACAAGCAGGTTATTTCACTGGTTCATCACTGAGTAACTTTACAGGATAGTCTACTATCTTAACTAACAGAGTCAGTGTTGTGTCCTGGATATGAATAAATGTGGGCATAGGTATATGCATTAGTGTATTAGATTGGTTTACTGCTCTGCTGTTTTTGAGTGAAGTTATATTTCCTGTACTACTAGAGAACTCTAGGTATGGATCTCCGTCTCTCTTTCCCCAGTTCTCTCCACTCCTCCTCTCGGAAGCTGTGATTGGTTACCTGCGCTCCTGCTGTGAAGCCACGCCCCCACTGTCTCTCTCCAGCGGTTGGCTGCTGAGACATGAATACCACCTGCAGTACCTGCTGCTCAAACTGGCTGCCAGACTGGTGCGTAGCTCTCCTTCAACTGGGAGGGAGCAGCACTAAAAATAACAAACAAATACACGGTGACCATAATATGAGCTGCTTTCCTGTAGGAATGTGAGACCTGCTAATGGCCGGTATCATATCAGATGAGATTGACTGGAATTCTGTCGTGGTGTAACACTGACATTGCTTGTGAGACACTGTCTGTCTATCTGCAGCTTTCATGAAACTAAACTGGGAGAGTGAAGTAAACAGAGCAACGACAACAATTGTGTTTAAGAACTGGAATTGAGCTTTGACTGTGCTGCTCCAACTGGGTGAACTGGGATTGCTTACTGGTTAGACTGGTATTCTCCCCTCTGTGTTTCAGATCCCAGTGCACGCTGCAGTTTCCCAGCATGCCTCACTCTACCACCAGGTTGTCCTGGCGATGCTCCCGCGGCTGTTGCCGGGCAGCGAACACCTGGCACACGACCTCCTGTCCACTCTGACCTTTAATCCTGACTTCATCCCGTGAGTCTCTCATTGGCTGGAGAACAGTCCTGCTAATAATCTTTTGGTTTCGTATATAATCTCATGCTCCTGTCTCGGAGAGAAAGAGATACCAAAATAATAATAATGATAATAATAATGATATTGACAGCAACTGATGTGAAGCAAAAATAAAATCTGAATATTAAAAAAAAGAAAAAAACTAACAAACACACCACATGAATTTAGCGCTAGTTTAAACTTTCAATGAACGCCTAAACGTAGTTAATTGTACTAAACTATAGAAACGAAATGGAATATTTAACCCCCCATTCCCTTATTTTCTTTTCTCTTTTTTCTCCAGAGAGGGGCGCTGTGGAGGCCCTGAAGCTGCAGACCTGAATCAGCTACTTCACCTGAAAGAAAGCCACTCTGACCCCTCCCCCCTCCCTGCCTCCCAGCCAGACCCCTCCCCTAGCTCCTCCCCTAGCTCCTCCCTGGGCGCACTGCTCCGCGAGGCGTACTCCCACCTGCCCTCCCTGCGTAGCTGCTACCTGACTCACCTGTCCCAGCTAGAGCCCTTGGTGCTCCGGTCCCGGGAATCTTACCTGGGCTGCACCCCCTTCGTTCAGTCCCAGCTCCTCCCCCCCCTCTCCGGTCCCGCCCTGCCATCTGATTGGCCGTTCCTGCCCCTGGTCACCCTGTACGAGCGCGCCGGGCAGGCCGAGTCCAGGGGCTGTGCTGTGGAGACCCTGCCCCCTGCCTCTGTGGAGTCGGCGGTCCGCTGCCTGCAGTGGCTGCTGGTCCTGGAGCTCTGGAGGGAGGGAGGGGGGAAGGCTGTGTCTCCTGCTGCCAAGCTGTGCCGACTGGCCTGCCTGTTCCTGTGCGGCAGCGACCTGTTCCTGGAGCCCCCCGTGCAGCGCTATGGATGGGCAGTGCTGCGCTCGCTCTGCTCCCCTCCCCAGCTGGCAGCGCTGGACCTGGGCTTCCCCGGCTCCCCGCCTCCTGGCCTGGCCTCCTTCCAGGACCTGTACTCCACCCTGCTGGCCCAGTTCGAGGCGGTCTCATTCGGGGACCCCCTGTTCGGGTGCTTCCTGCTCATCCCGCTGCAGCGCAGGTTCAGTGCGGAGCTGCGGCTGGCCGTGTTTGGGGAGCACGTGGGGCTCCTGCGGTCCCTGGGGGTCACGCTGGCGCAGGTGAGGGGGAGGGGGAGGGGGGGCAGGGCTGCGATTTTCAAAAGCATGGGGGTGGTTTCTATAGGTTAAAAAAACTGTTAATGAAAAGGGACATAGGCACCCTTACCCCTGTGTGAATTACACCTGGGGTGGGGTGAGGTGTTTACCAGGTCCAAGCTGAGGTTCATTCAGGGGAGGGGGAAGAAATCAGATTTTTAACAGGGTGGAACCCCCCCCCCCCCCCCCAATAGAATACAGCGGACAGCTTGGAGTCCTCTATCAGGGAACAGTAAGATTGTGTGGAACCTCATTCTGGCAGGTCTTCTCTCGTAACAGCGTGGGGAATTGAATGGCATCATAAATCAAGAGAATTTTATAGCCATTCAAAAAAGCCAGAGCTGTCTTTGGAACTGCTTAATAATGGACGGTTATTTATAATGTGCACTATAAATATGAGAAGAAAAAGCATTCTTTGAAAAGATTCATTGCCGTGAACACTTGAGAGGCGGGTGAGGATGAGAAGGCACAGCTCGGCAGTGTGAAGGGACTGTTGTCCTGGTAAAGACTCTCGCCCCAGTGCTCTTGTGGTTTTAACTGGTACAGTAACGCAGAACCCAGTCCACCAAAGAATATGGCGCCATTCCGAGTGGGCAGTTGAGTAATCTGATGATGAAGTTTAATACGGGCAGTCGTGCTTCTCATTAAGAACAGCAAGGGAGCTGTCGGGGGGATCAGCTCTAGCAGTTATGTACAGTGTACCTCCTGAGACTAGCTCTGGACTTTCTCCTCTTTCATTTGTTGACTAATCTATTAAAGCTATTGGGAAGGAAAGGTTCAAATCTAGGATGTTTTTGAGTGTATATATATATATATATCTATATATATATATATATATATCTATATAGATAGATAGATAGATAGATAGATAGATAGATAGATATGAATTATTGTTAATCTAACAGAGTCTCTTTCTGTGTTGTGACCCGGCTGTGCCTCTCTCTCTCTCGCTCTCTCCAGCTCCCGGTCCCCCTGCAGCTCTTCACCTCCCCCCCGGAGGACTCCCTGTCTCTGCTGCAGCTGTACTTCCGTGCTCTGGTGATGGGAGCTCTGCGCAGGGCCTGGTGTCCCGTGCTGTACACTGTGGCCATCTCACACCTCAACACGTTCCTCTTCTCACAGGAGCCCGCACCGCAGGTACCCCCGCGATACCCCAGGGTGACACCCCAGAACACCCAGGACACGGGCGCTGTGGCTATTCCACCAGTACTGGCCGTCCCCATGAGTGAAATAAACACAGCACTCCATGTGTGTTCATGGGGCATTCTGCTTGTCTTACAAGTCCAGTGTCTGGAATATATGTTTGTTCAAAGCTAACTTAAACTGTCAGGATGTGACACTTTGATTTGCTGTGGATTGTTCTGATGGCTGATCGCTGAGTGTGTCTTTCTCTACAGAAAGTGGACACTGCTAGGAGAGGCTTGCTGAGGAAGACCTACTTCCTGACTGATGAGGTGAGGGAGGGGCTCTGGTGCATTCTGGGATAGGTGGGATGGGGCTATGGTATTTGTTACAGTAACAAATACCATACAAATTGAAAGTGGAGAGTCTTTTTCAACACCCCCTCTCCCTCCCTCTCTCCCAGGTTTTGAGGACTCACCTGCTCCTTTTCAAGCTACCCCGAGGCGACTCCGAGCTGGGGTTCGAAATGTACGAGCAGCTCCCTCCAATCAGGGACAAGAGACTGAGCACCGTGCTGGGGAGAGACGGAGGAGCTGTGTGAGAGAGAGTGAGGGAGGGAGGGAGAGACGGAGGAGCTGTGTGAGAGGGAGGGAGAGACGGAGGAGCTGTGTGAGAGAGACGGAGGAGCTGTGTGAGAGAGAGGGAGAGACGGAGGAGCTGTGTGAGAGAGACGGAGGAGCTGTGAGAGAGAGGGAGGGAGGGAGGGAGGGAGGAGCTGTGAGGGAGGGAGGGAGGGACGGAGGAGCTGTGTGAGAGAGGGAGGGAGGAGCTGTGTGTGAGAGAGGGAGGGAGGGAGAGATGGAGGAGCTGTGTGAGAGAGGGAGGGAGAGACGGAGGAGCTGTGTGAGAGAGAGGGAGGGAGAGACGGAGGAGCTGTGTGAGAGAGGGAGGGAGAGACGGAGGAGCTGTGTGAGAGAGGGAGGGAGGGACGGAGGAGCTGTGTGAGAGAGGGAGGGGTGCTTATTCTGCACAGTGGGGGGAGGCAGTGTCAAGCCCCTGTTCTGTGTATGAGCACGTACCAGAAGCCCTAATAAAGATATTTTATAACCCTGTGTAGCTCCGTTCCCTGTGACGTGTTTATTATGGGTCCGACTAGCTGTACATGTTGGGGACTGCTGTTCCTGAGGCGTGTACCTCAAGATAAACACACGACAGATCGTTTCCTTCAGTCTGAGTTGGAGAGTTATTCTTGCTATGTGGATCAAGAGGAACTTTTTTTGCGGTCCTCATTCATACCTCCCCTGAATAAATCCACTTCAATAACGGATCAGTCTGAATGCTGCTGCTGCCCTGCACTGTGAGAGGAGCTTGCTTTGTCTCATTGCCATGGTAGAGCCTGAGGCCAGCCAGGAAACATTCCTGTTGTTATTACACATCTCCATGTGCACTCCCAACCAGACAGCAAGCCGCATAGTACTGGAATCAACACACTGGACAAAGCATGGAAATGTTTAACATTCAGAACTCATACTAACACAATTCAAAAAGCATACCACCCCCCCACCAATAAAAAGATCATTAAAAACATACCGCATGCATTATAATTAAAAACAACAGCAGCAAAAAGTCTTGAAACATCTAGCTAGTGTAACCCCACATCCTTACAACCCCACACTGTAGATTCACACTCCCTGTGCAGCAGGTATTAGGGACCCCCCATCCTGACACCCCCACACTGTAGATTCACTCTCCTTGTGCAGCAGGTATTAGGGACCCCCCCATCCTGACACCCCCACACTGTAGATTCACTCTCCATGTGCAGCAGGTATTAGGGACCCCCCATCCTGACACCCCCACACTGTAGAGTCACTTTCCCTGTGCAGCAGGTATTAGGGACCCCCCCATCCTGACACCCCCATACTGTAGATTCACTCTCCCTGTGCAGCAGGTATTAGGGACCCCCCATCCTGACACCCCCACACT